>NC_141697.1:94880599-95011631 GCF_964263255.1 Lissotriton vulgaris
AAGTAGTTGCAGGCATGGCTGTTGCGCTATATATAGACGCCTTTGTGTAGAATTATGCTGGTTTTAAAGTATGTGATATGAAGTGCTCTTTCACTATGGGCCCGCGCTATCTCAAAAATGCTTTTGGAATGTCCACACTGTCTAAAGACGCATACATCAATCCTCCTCGCATTGAACAAACAGAGCCTTGTTTACTTCCTGCCCCCTTTATGACGTGATTGTAATATATGCCTTCCCTCATGCTGGGCGCAGCACAAGGGATTGCTTCTTATTCTCCATGTTCTTTTCCTCCGTTCTGTTCTAGCGCTCTGGGCAACGTCTGTCAGTTGCACGGAGCCCTGGAGTCGAGCGGCGGCTTTTCCCTGTGGGTGTTTCTACAACTTGAAATAAAGAAGAATTACACCACAACCCTTGCCTTGAAATACGCTTATTTCATTTGGCGAAGAGCGGGTCCAGAACCTACAAGAACACCCACCAGGAGATACTCGGCCGATCCCTCTGCCCGCCCTCTCCTCCGACCAGGCTCTCCTTCAGCCTCCTAGAACAACGCACCTGCCTGTTCCTCTATCCGATGGTAGTTTGGTTTCTACCTGGTTTTCCTGGTCTTTGCTGCTCCTCTTCGGTGATGTGGACGGTTCGCCAGAGCTCGAGCTTCAGCCCGTGAGTAGCCGGCATTCTGCAGCGTCATCAGCCCCTGCGCTTCCTCAACTCTTACGCGCATTTGATGTTTGCTTTCTCGACGCTCCGCTCCTTCCTCATCACGCCTCCACATCATCACGCTCGCACGGCAGCCATTTTACCTCGTTGCCTAGCTACAGCTGTCTACAACTACACGCTCAGCGCTAATCTTCACACGGAGTCAGTTTCCTGTTACCTGACATCGCAGCGCAACCTTCGCTTCGTTTTCTTTGCAGTTACTCACCCTGAGGAGTCAAATACTGGTATTTTTATAACATTTTTATTACATTTGACAAATGTATTTATTCTTGTATATGCTCCTTCGGTGACAGGCACACCCCTGCCTGCATCTCAACTCTCATTATTAGCTTCAATTCATGCATATCATTTCTTGGGCACTTTCATCAATTTCATTATTTTCATTTACATTTATTACTGTGATACTTTTATTTTAAATGGCTTCTTCTCAACAATTCGCTCAACCCCCACCTTTTCTTCAACTCCCTGGAAAACCTACTATTCCTTGGCGTCAGTGGGTTAGAGCTTTTGCCAACCATATTGTAGCAATTGATGCAGTTAAGTTCACACCTGAAAGAAAAGTTGCTATTTTATATGGCTGCTTGGGAGTTGCTGCACAACATACTTTTGAAAATCTTCCAAGATCCTCTCCTCCCTCTGGAGATTCCGGTGATAATTGGGATGAGTATAAGGAAGCTTTATCTCGCCTCGCAAGACATTATGGTGAAGAACCTAATGAAATGCTGGAGAGACATAACTTCTTTAAGAGAAGACAGCGAGAGGATGAATCCATCGAGGAGTACATTGCTCAATTAAGAATCTTGGCGTCTACTTGCGAATTTGAATCTAATCCCGACGTTTACATTCAAGATCAATTCGTTTTCGCTTGTTTCTCCAAAAAGATTCAACAACGCCTTTTGAGCTGCAAGAAGCCTACACTTCAAGAAACTATTGACTTGCCAAGAGCATCGAAAGATCCATCACTACTTCTAATGCTCTTCAAAAAGACCTAGCTCATTCTTCTTTTCACACTTCTTCACATGACAATTCTACTTCTATTAGTTTAGTTAACGCTAATTAGTCTGTTAGACCTTTTCAAAGGAAACCCAACCCTAACCCTTATTGTTACAGGTGTGGTTCTAAGTCTCATATTGGCAACAACCCCTCTTGTCCTGCTTCAGGAAAAAGGTGTGTTTTATGCAAAAAATTAGGACATTTTCAAGGTATGTGCAAATCTGTAAAGAGATCGTCCAGACCTTCTGTAAATAGTATTTTATGTTCTGATTTGGATGATTGCATTGACGATTTTCAAGACATGGTTGTATCTATCCATTGCAATTTCATTGATACCTCCAATTTGGTCAAAGGTCCATACTGCTCTGCACTGTTTGGTAACATCGAAGTTACAGTCATGGCAGATTCTGGATCTCCAATAACCATTCTCAATGAAGCGTTCTTTCTTGAAAAATGGAACAATTCCATTTCCTTGTTTAAATCTGACCTTAGTCCAAAAGCATTTAATGAATCTGATATTATTATGCTTGGCTACTTTAACTATAGGCTTGAGTGCTTTGAAAGATCTATCATTACGAAAATTTATGTTGCGACCAAGGGTCCCAACATAGTTGGCTGGCAAGATCTCGCAAAAAAGGGTATTTACCTAGTTCCTGGTGCGAATGATCCCATTAGAGTTGGTGATCCCCCTGAAGGCTATTCGCCTGTTCCACCTTTTGTTTCTGTTTGTCTTCTTACCAATGATCTCACTAATGATCATGAGTCAGACATCAAACAAATCTTGGACAGATTCCCCAATGTTTTTTCAAACCAACCAGGCACTGTCAAAGGTTTTAAACATGAGTTTAAGCTGAAAGCCTCTGCCCAACCCATTGTTCATAAAGTCCGCCCTGTCCCCATCAGTGCCAGGGATGAACTCAAATCTGTGCTCACCTCTCTCAAAAAGGATGGTATTATTGCACCTTCGGACTCTTCCGAATGGGTTTCACCCATTGTTATTGTTCGCAAAAAGAACGGTGAGGTTAGGCTATGTGCCGACCTTCGCACCCTAAACAAAAACATTTTGGTTGATTGCCACCCCCTTCCCAAAATTCACGACCTACTTGCCAACTTAGGTGGTGCCAAATATTTTTCCCTTATTGATTTACGCTCCGCATACCATCAGGTACCCCTCACCGAATCCTCTCAGGACCTCACCACTTTTGTCACCCCATTTGGTGTTTTCAAATATTTGAAACTTCCATTTGGACTTGCTAGCGCAGCTAGTGTTTTTCAAAAAATAATGGATCACCTTTTTGAGTCTGTTCCTGGGGTGCAGGCCTATCAGGATGACATTTTGGTTTTTTCTCCTGATTGGAATTCTCACTTGTCTCACCTCTCTGCTGTTTTGAGCAAGCTCAATGAAACTGGCATGACTGTCAGGGCTGACAAATGCAAATTTGGTTCTCAATCCCTGGAATACTTAGGTCACACTTTGACTCCCGAAGGCATAAAACCCAAGTCGTCTCTCATTGAGGCTATTTCTCAGGCTTCTCCTCCCAAAGACAAGGATGCCCTTCGCTCCTTTTTGGGTTTAGCAGAGTATTACGCCCGGTTCGTAAAAGGTTATGCCCAAATTGTGGATCCCCTTTGTTCTTTGCTTCGCAAAGGTTCCAAATTTGTTTGGTCTGAAGAGATCAACTCCTCTTTTGCACATGTCAAGGACATGATTATTGTCGCCCCGCTTTGCATCCCTTTCAGGACTCTGCCAAATGTTTCATCATGGTTGACGCCAATTTGACTGGTTTAGGTGCCGTCCTGGGTCAGTGGATTTCTTCTGGTAGAGAACACACTGTTGCTTTTTCTTCCAGAAAACTTAAGGATTCTGAAACCCACTACAGCACCATTGAGCGAGAGTCATTGGCTTGTGTTTGGGCAATTGAAAAGTTCAAGAACTACATTTGGGGCAGAGAATTTGATTTATTTACCGATCACAAGCCCCTTACCCAACTTCTCAATGGGGATGGCCTAGGTAAAGCCTCCTCAAGACTTGTCAGGCTCTTGTCTAAATTACATGAATTTCACTTCAATATTAAGCACATTTCAGGTGGCAAAGATTTTCGTGCTGACTGTTTATCTCGCATGTCACTCAATACTACTTCTGATGTTCAAGATTTTGGTGATGTTGAGTGTGTTGTCGCCACCCTTGACGCCACCAAATTGTGCCCTTACATTACAGAGGATTCTTGGTCCAAAGCCTATGAAAATGATCTCAATTTAAAGTTGGTTGCACAATACATTTCTCAGGGCTGGCCTGAGACTAGAAAATTGTCCAATGAGCTAAAGGCCTTCTCCATGATTTCTTCTGAACTCTCTCTTGTTGACAATTTAATTATGAGACATGATGTTTTTGTTCCACCTTCTGATGTCAGACCTGATATCATTAAATTTGCACATCAGGGGCACCTTGGCATAACAAAAACTTCTCAACTCATCAAATCCCATTATTGGTGGCCTTCCATTGAGTCCCAGGTAAAGTTTCACATTGATTCCTGCAAAGAATGTTTGCTTTCGGATAAGAAATGGAAACTCATTAGTACACCCCTCCATCCTGTTCCTTTTCCACTTAAACCCTGGGAAAAGGTTGGTTTGGATTTTTCTGGTCCCTTTGATGTCCTTTCCCATGACATGAAATATGTCATTCTTCTTATTGATTATCATTCTAAATGGTTATACCACATGTTTTGTGACTCTCCCTCCTCTGCCAATGCCGTCAAATTTTTGCGGAATTTGTTTATCATTGAAGGTTGTCCTTCTGTTGTAGTCACCGATAATGGTTCCCATTTTGTATCCGAAAAATTTGACTCATTTTTAATGGAGCATGATGTTGTTCATTTCAAAGTTGCTCTTTATTCGCCCACTTCAAACGGCTTAGTTGAACGGGCCAATAGACTGTTAGAAGATGCTGTTCAGACTGCCATTTCTTCCCACAATGATGTAAGGAATTTTGTTGAGGAGAAGTTTTGGTCATACAACATTTCTCCTCATTGCACAACTGGCATGTCTCCCTTTTCTTTGTTAAGGAATAGGAGTGTTCACACCAAATTGTGTCCCACATGGTTATCTGAGAAAAACGTTCAGACCCTTCAACCTTCCGATGCTTCCCTTTCTGAAAGAGTTTCTCAGAAACAGTCTCTTATGAAGTCCAGGCATGATTCAGGTAAATGTTTCACCTCTATTATTTTGAAAGTTGGTGACTGGGTCCTCATCAAAAATCCAAGAAAAGTTGCAAAAGGGCTTTCCAAGTTTTCTACCCCTGTTCAGGTTACTGCTGTCAGCAGGGCTTCTGCCTTACTTGGCAGCAGAGGATGGTGGAACAAGAGAGCTTTAGTTCATTTGTCTGACTCTCAAGCTCGCTCCTTATTAAGCTTGACCAAGGAACAATTTAACCACTGTGATTGGTCTTTTTGGTTGGACCCTCCATGTTCTTCCAACTCATCCTCTTCCTGTCCTTTTTCAGATGCCTCTGCATCCTCAACTGTTTCCTCTTCTGGTTTCACTGGTTCACAGTTGTCTTCCTCTCCCTCTTCCATTCACTCAGAGGTTGGTGGGGAGGTTTCAGGTCAGGTTGCTGCACCTTCTGTACGATGTAGGAGGTTACCTGTCAGGTTTAATGATTATGTTTTAAGTTGAAACTTATTTTCATTTTTCAGTTCTAAATGTTTTTGATGTATCAGCTCACATGTATTTGCTCTCCTGTCTTTGCTTGCTCTGAAATGTTGTGAAGAGGGAGAAGTTGTAATATATGCCTTCCCTCGTGCTGGGCGCAGCACGAGGGATTGCTTCTTATTCTCCATGTTCTTTTCCTCCGTTCTGTTCTAGCGCTCTGGGCAACGTCTGTCAGTTGCACGGAGCCCTGGAGTCGAGCGGCGGCTTTTCCCTGTGGGTGTTTCTACAACTTGAAATAAAGAAGAATTACACCACAACCCTTGCCTTGAAATACGCTTATTTCAGTGATGCCCAATGGTTCCAGAGTTCGTATTTGTTTTATTGTAAGTTGTGTGTTTGTTTTATTAGCAGAGTTGTGATTGGTGACTAATGTTATTATTCCAGCCCCCCGTGTGACGTCATTATTGAAGGCACTCCCGCTTTAGCCTTCGAGTGTAATGCATTGCAATTTAAATATGGTGTTGCAGTACATGAAGCCGGCAATTTGAAATATGGCTACATGAAGACGTCTTTTGGTAATTTCGGCGCTATTTTTAAACGCATAATTAAATCTTTAATTGCGTTGTGGTGATAGCAGCTGTTGTTTTAAAATCGTGTCAAATTTGCAGAATGTACATTTCCGATCTCGTTCAAGTGTATGCTTTTAAATTCTGTGAAAGCGCATTTGCGCTGTAAGGGTGCAATGTAAGGGGCGCTCTATGTGTGCAATATATGGAGCGCTCTATGTGTGCAATTTAAACTTGCCCTCTTTGCCTGTGACCACATATTTTGTTTTTTGACGCCCACAGCCACGTTCTTACACGCGACCACGCCCCCAAGGGACTACTTTTACACTTTTGGGTTTTATTCTTTTTGAATATATATGGTGTACACATTTATAGCCTATGTCCTTCTGCTATATCTCCCCTTTCAAATGGTGTATTGGGTGTAGTGATTGGTGCATTACTTTTGTAGTTTACCTGGCTCAAAGGTTTGTGTTATCTCTTTATAATAGTAGTATAGATTGTAAAATATTTGTATATGTTCTTGTAGCCCTAAAGAAGCATCAGAGGGGACAAAACGTGTTGAGTATGGCTGCCATCAAAAAATACTTTTATACGAAGATGAATAATAAAGAAGTGAACAATGACCTTACGTGGGACTCCTCTATTTTGTAACATTGAAACATAGATAATTGATTTACATGATATGAATATCTAAATTGAAAATTTGACTGATTGGTGGTGTTTCTTTGGAGTGCTGAGTAACATTTTTTTGTTTCTCATACGGGTATTACGCTATAAGGCATTTATGGTGGCTGATCCCCTTCACTCGTGGACCCATTTTCTTTTTATGAGTTTGGTTTATAAATGATTAACTGGTTTCCTCCAGCCACTTATTGTAAATCATTTGTTTTATTTAACTATCTATCTAACTATCTATCTATCCATCTATCTATCTATCCATCTATCTATCTATCTATCTATCTATCTATCTATCTATCTATCTATCTATCTATCTATCTATCTATCTACCTATCTATCTGTTAGTTTTGGCAGTCTCTAGATGGCAGAGGTAGATACCTTTGACGAATAGGAACCCTTGCGTCTAGTCAAGGTAGGGGGGTACACTCCTAAAATAACCCCTGCTCATCCCCTTGGTAGCTTGGCACGAGCAGGCAGGCTTATCTCAGAGGCAGTGTGTAAAGCATTTGTGAACACATACAGTAACCCAGTGACAACACTACAGATGGACACCACACAAGTTGTAGTATAAAAATAAGTATTTTTATATAGACCTAACACAAGACCACAAATGACAAAAATCCACAATACTGTACTTTAAAAATTGTAGAAATAGCTTAGTTCTCTTAAGATGTAAAATGCAACACTTTGAGTTCAATGTACCTTTGGATGCGTAACGCTATACAATAAAAGTGTTGCAGCGAAGGTGATACGTTGGTTTCTTGCACGCAAGAACGGTGATGAGTCGGGTCCCTACTGATGCGTAGGGGGTGCGTCGGTTCTTCTCGGCATGGGGAGGTGATGCGTCTGTTTCTTACTGCGCTTCCGTGGCGATGCGACCAGCAGCACTGTGATGCAATGAAGATCTGGTGCAGTGAAACAAATATGGTGTCTTTTCCTTGATGCGGCACGATGCGTGCAAGACCGACGCCCGTGCGGTGACTCAACGATTATTTTGAGCAGCGACAGGCCCTGCAACACGCTTTCCGATGATGCGATGGCATCTGATGCGACGGGGACACTCATCTCCGGTTATGCGATGCGAGGCGAAACGACAGCAGCAGCAGCAACACCCTTCTTCAGTGATGCGACAACAGCGGCTGTGGCGGCGACACACTTCTTCTTCGTGAGTCGCGCTTCCAGCTCCTTGTGACATGCAGTCCCTCAGAAAGCCCAACACAACTGAAGGCACTTCCAAAGAACTCTTGGGGAGCTGGTGGGTGTAGTCTGTTGTCCCTGAGACTTCAGCAGGAGGCAAGCTCTATCTCAAGCCCTTGGAGATCCTTCACAAGTTGAATGACAGTAGCACAAAGTCCTTTCTCCTTTCTTTGGCAGTTAGGCAACCTCTGCAGGCCAAACCCCCAAACAGCACTCAGCTGAGGGATAGTCTCTTCCTCAGTCTCTCTGTTTCCTCTCCTCAGCAAAGGTTTCTTCTAGTTTCCCAAAAGTGATCTAAAGTCCTGGGATCAGTCATGATCTCACTCGAACAAATGTTGTGGATGCACAGGGACAAAGTTTAGATATGATTAGGAAATTAATGTATTAGAGTCTCTGTTAAGGTTAGGCATCTAAACCTTGAAAATAGAATTGTAAATGTCATGGGTTACTGTGCATTGATTTTGAAATAGGATTTTTATATTTGTGTGTGAAATAAATATGGCCAGGAATTTAGACTCCTAAAAAAAAAGGTTATTTGTGGTGTCCTATTAGTGACTTTGGACAGAGGTCGGCTGGGAGAACTGTTGGGGGGTTGTGGGAGTCCAAAACTGTCATGGAAGTCTTTGTGGTACCTGGCTGTATGACAAAGGCTCCCCCACCTCAGGGGATCTGCAAATACAGCAGTGCAGCCCGGACTGGAACTGGCGTTTGCAATGTACTATCCCCTAGCCTTCTGGTGAAGATGGTAATTATTGGGCGAGTTGTGGGGCATGACACCGCAAGAAGTTACAGTGCTTCTCGGTCGATACCGTGCTGGTGGCATGAAGTCTCGCTCATAAAAGGGGCAGCGAGCAGGTCTCTCTTTCCTGCTCTGCGCTTCAGGAAGGACGTCGCTCTCCCAGGGGCAAGGCCGCAGCACAAGAAGTCTTGTTTCCTTTCGGCCGTCCACCATCCCCATAGCAATCAGCCCAGGTCAAGGTTGATCTAGTAGGGAGGGCTATAAGCTCTATAGAGTGTAATGGATTGGGGTATGGCAATGCAGAGTGCAAATGATGCAATTGTGCATGTCTTATGTTGATAAGCATATCTGTGTTTAAAGACCATGCTAACTTTCTCTTCTCTTGCAGGATTGATTTTGAAATGTCGTATTTATGTATCTGGCGGGTGAGGTCATGATCAGTAGGACAGTTTGTGCACATACAAGGCATTCTTTTTCCTTATTGACAAAGATAACTGTGGTGTCACAGGACTCTCCAAGGTGTACTGGCAGCAAATTGAACTGAGGTTACACAGGTGAGAGGGCTTGGGAGCAGTTGCTTGCAGACGGTCCTTACTGGCACACCACCTGTTCAGTCCCAATGGGCGCTAAGCTGGCAGTGACCCCTGGGGGGCAGAAGAAGTGTGTAGAGGGTGGCCAAGGTAGGTATTCTAGCAACAGGTGGGCCCCTTGAACAGGAGCCCCTGGTAGGGGGGAGATGTAGGTGGCTGGGGTCCTCCCTTAACCCAACCAGGTCCATTTGCTGGCTGGTCAACGGAGGTTCAGGCCAAGGGACACTCCTACAGTGGGGCCTGTCGTGCTCTCACTCGAAGCAAATTTTGTAGGTGTACAGGAACAAATTTTACATATGGTTAGGAAATACATGAATTAGTGTCTCTGTTAAGGTTAGGCATCTAAACCTTAAATAAAATTGTTAATGTCATGGGTTACTATGCATTGGTTTTGAAATATGATTTTTACAAATTTGTGTGTGAAATAAATACGTCCAGGGACTTACGACCCCTAACCAAAAATATTCAGGCTCTTATTTATGAGGCTTTGCAACACTTTTGCGCTGCAGTTGCGTCACTTTTCGTGGCACCATGTTGCACCCTATTTACCAAGTGACCAGGGCTGGACTGGGAACCACAATCGGCCCTGGCAAAGTGCTCGGCCGCCCACCCCTCCCCACTTGGGGGGGTTGGAGGTGCCGCCGAGCTCTTTGCCGGGACCGGTTTTCGGCCGATTTTGGTACCGGGCCGATTTTGTAGCTATGCTGCAAAAACGGCCCTGTAACAAAAACGGCCCCCAGGGGCCCAAAACCGGCCCCCACCTGTGCAGCGCACCGGGGGATTGCCCGGTGCCCGCTATGGCCAGTCCGGCCCTGAAAGTGACGCATCTAAGTAGATGTGTCACTTTGTAAAACCCTGCGAAACATTATACCTGCGTCAGGTATAATGTGAGCAGGGTGGGCATTCCCCCCTAAAAAGTCTCGTAGAAGTGGCGCAATGAAATCCATTAGATTTCAAGGCGGCATTTCTAGGACTCCACTGCTCCAAAATCTTATGTCTGCCTCACAGCCGGCATACGACTGACGCAGGCATATTTAACATGGGACTTGCCCATGTGTAATGATACATTGCTGGAGTTGCGTCACATTTGCGACATACTCTAGCAATGAGTCATTACTGTGCCTACAGTTACATTAAAAATACTGAAGTATCTGTCACTCCTTCCGACTTGGAGCGCCATACATTAAATACGGCGCATCCATCGCGTCGCAAGGAGGGCGCAGTGAAAACTGTCACATCACTGTTTTCAAGCAGCAATGCAACCGTTTTCATAAATTAGGCCCTCAATTTGTGGTGTCCTATAAGTGACTGTAGACAGGGGTCAACTAGGAGGATTGTTGGTGGGTTGTGGGAGTCCAAATCTGTCAAGGAGGCCATGGCAGTACCTGGCCATATGTGTTTAGTAATAGAAACCGGAACAAACAAGTTCTAAACAAGTCCAAATTACAAGTATGAAATAAAGGGGAATTAGAGGTGGATCCATTGCTAGCCAATTTAGACACATTTATTAATTTGAAATAATTTTATATGCATAGTAAAATGTTACAACTTAGTTCACAAACAACTGTTAAAAACAGAGCAAACTCAGTAGCGGCCGGCATGGATCGGGGATGGCGGGGCGGAGGGGAGAGAGGGTGAGGTGGTAAGGGGATATTTAAAAAAACTAAAAAAAGTACCTCACTGCTGCGTCTGTCCGTCGTCTCTCCTCGTGAATGAAACAGGAGGCAGGCAGCCAGGCTCACCTGACCAATCACAACTCTGCAATGCAGCGTTGTGATTGGTCTGAGCACTGTGGTTCGGCGCTCAGTCAGGGACTGGGGGCGCTCTTTCCCTGTTTTCCATGCAGGCTGCATCACATCCTGCATGGAGAAACCAGGAAAGTGCGCATGACTGTTTGGCCGGCCTGAGAGCTCAATGCGTACTTAGGAGGGTGCTACCACTCCTCCCCTGCTCTGCAGCCCCACCCGTCACGCAAAGCTTCTGCAGCAAGAGAGCAAAATCAAATGATAATAACATTGCGTTATAATAATTTTATTTTTTCCTTTCTTTTACTACTTCAAGGCAGGGGAGCCACGCTCCTCCGCCCTAGCGGAGAAGCCGCCACTGGGCAAACAAATTTACTATATTTTATAATAATAACAGAACACACAGATTTTGGCTAACCTTAGTCCAATTATTTAACACTGGAAACGAGAGCCTAAGGTTTTCTACAGTGCAAAATGTACACACGCTAAAAACAAGATGAAAACAATTTGCTCCCTGTTCCCACCTGTGCTGATTATAGCGCAAATGCGCTGTTGTTAGTGTAGCAGGTGCAGTCACACCCAGGTCCGATAATGTGAAGCGTTCACTGTGCCCTCATTATGGTTGTGTCTTGTACAACAGGGAAGGTGAGGGGCCCGTTCTCCATAATCACATTAGAGTCAATGGCATTCTGTCTGCCTGCTGAGTTAAAATACCGTTTACCCCATTCACTTTAACTAGATGCAAAATGGTGCAAATGTGTGTGGATGTGGTCTGTGTTTCACACCAGTGCAAGACTTCTGCACAAGGGCGATTCAAGGGCAAGCTGCTCCAACACAGCCATCACACATTGATGACCTGAAAGCAGCCAGCTCTACTGGAACATACTATAGGTCTGTGAAATGGGTATCTTTGACTTCTATCAGCTAAGTCAAGTGCTTTCGTGAAACTCTGCTACCTTTTTTCATCTGGCCTAAATATTTTAAAAATAGCAGGAGGAAAATCTACCTCCTTGGGGGCAAATTCTTCATCAATAACAGTTTTTGTAGGAAAAACCTGTACAGAAAGTCTATTGTGCAAGAAATTTCGCAAGGAGAAATTACAATTTCACACACATTGTACATATATGTGTGTGCGTGCGTGCGTGCGTGGGTGCGTGAGCGTGTGGAGCGGTGCATCATTTGTTCGTTCAACGTTCGTTTCATATCCTCATTTCAATATACACACATGCCTTCATCGTTGATGCATTACAAATGAAAATCTGTTCTGAAGTTCATTGTTTGCATAAGCCTTTTTCTCAGCCCGCAGCGCGTGATTGGAGGTCCCCTATGGCGTGACCTCTGGCATTTCACAACCTTATAGATTTCACTGATAACCGCAATGTTAGCCAAAGACTACATCACATGCGGCTTTCACATCCAATTAAGGTGCCCCGGCATTCGCCGCCAGAAATGTATATTTAGCGGTCCCACGCATGGCCGAGAGCGAGGACGTAAATGTCACGCAGGAAAGGTCAGGTATCCGCGACAAGGCGTTCCGCGAGGAGACGCTGATCAATTTTAAGGAATCTCATCTGAGAAAAAATGACACGTTCTAGTGCGACCTTTTTTTTATCTTCCCGCAGAGGGTAATTCTGTGAAACTTCAGCCTTGAGGTGTATTAATGTATTGACATTCGCACATCGACTTCTCTCGCGCTATTCTCGAAACAGCTTGAAGGAGAAAAATGTGACTTTGTGATAAAAAAAAACGTTGCTAAAGACAAAACTAGCAGAAGATGTGGCTGAAAGGCAGAAAAGGCTGAATTGTTAACGATAGTGCTGCACTCTGCCGAAATGTCTATTAACCTGGACACTGGGGGGCAGATTTACAATAAACCAACGCAGCGTGGTACAGCAAGTCATTTGGAAAGCACAGCAATGCAGCATATTTACAACAATATGTTGCATCTCCGTGCTTCCCCATGCGCTGGTGCACAAACTGCTGCCATGCGCCCACACAGGCCTGCACCATGGTTCCAGGATGCCTGTGTCGTGGGGAGATTGTTTTTGTTCAGAAAGTGTTCCCTTCCTGCACAAAAACAATCTGAAATACCGTTTTTCAACTTATATGTGTCCTGCATTAGCACACATAGAAGTGATGGTTCATGAGCAGGAAGGGAACCCTTCCTGAAAAAAACAATCAATAGAGGTGATTTCCTCTTTCAATGTGTGCTGCAGCATGCATAGAGAGAGGAAACAAAAACGAGGAACAATGAATACATTTCTCCTCATTGCGCCTCCCTACGCCTTCCTCTGGGGAGGCATAGCATTCACGCGCATTTCCAGATTTACGATTCCTCGTAAATCTGGAAATGTGTCTGGTTCCATGGGTGTTGCGGGGGAACACCCACAGCACCACCCATGAAACGCCCCTTTCACCCAAAGTGCTGCGTATTAAGGGGCCATATTTACAAGGACAGGAAAAGCGACGCAGGGTGACTTTGCAGCCCTTGTATATATGGGGCAGTGTATTGGAGTGGAGAAGTGTGGCTCACTGGTTAGAGCGGCAGACCCTGAAGCAGAGGTCAGACCCGGGACCAGGGTTCAATTCCCGACGCAGCAGGGTCTGGAGCTCAAATGTCCATGGACTCGATAATTCTCGCTTCGGTGCCTGACCTAATCATGGGTTCACACTCTGCAACTCTGGACATTAAGCTTGCTTAATCTCCACAACGGCCCCCGCGGCGGGATGCCTGGCTTTCACCTTGGGGATGCCCTGTAGGGGCTATCTCACAGGGAAAAGCCAGGACGGGTTCCCAAGGCAAGCGCGGAGATACCCCTTCGGGAGTCGATTCAGGCGCTATATAAGAAACATAATAATAATAATAATAATATTGTGTTGCCAGTGCGTGACAAAAAGTGACGTGCTAGCAGCGCAAGGTACTGTTCCTGCGTGATGCAGGGGGGCGTAAAGTTGGCCCCCTACGGAGCAAGAGCCCCCCCAAACCTTCAGGGACCCTCATTCATCCCAATACCAGATATGGAACACTCAGAGGCCCTTTGTCACAGTCTGCATTACACCATTGACAAGGGACCGAGGGGTTTATTTACAAGCCGCTTGCGTTGCCAGTGCCTCACTTTTAATATGGGAAAAAATTAGGAATCCGCAGGACCAGGGGCTTGTAAATAAACCCCCGAGTGCGTCAGAGGACTGGACGTGCTGAAATGAGAGTGAAGGGGCTAGAAACATCACCGCAGAAAAGTATTGGCATGTGGCAGCAACATATTTCAGCTTTTTCCCAGAAGAGCAATTTTATCCCAAAAATCAATGGCAAGAATAGCGTTTGTGTGTCTTCAGAGATTAATTCAGGCGCCCCATTTGAAAACATCAATCTTATCTTCAGTGATGTGCTAGAAGAATACATCTATCCGCGGATCCTTGAAGGGATCTTTTAAATAACAGCTTGCAGTAAGTGCTGGTCAGAAACGTAGGACCATATATGACTCCGCAGAACAAGTGTAGTAGAGCTTGTCGATGCAGAACCAGGGCTTCGCGCCTGGTTGTTCCCCTTCACCCCTACAAGTGCTCAAACTTTAAGCCTCTCTCGGTTTCCTGGATTCCCGCATGAGGTAAACCCTTATAAAATCTATAAATGGTTATCAGGATGGAGAGGAGCCCAAAACAACAGGATGTAAGCACAAAATGGTATTCCTGCAGCACTTGGCCCATTTGGATATTGGGGCACTATTAGACTAGTTCTCCGTCTGCATCAAATGCAATAAACATGCATAGGGCAAAAGAGCTTGGTGCGAATCGTGCAATGGTGCCCCAGTTTCTACTCATTGATGAGCATGAGACTGAGTCTGGGCCACGCGCAATATTGATCTACCAGCGGTATTACAAAAATGGTGCACACCATGCACTTTTTGATAGTGCAAACCTGGCCCAAGTACATTAGAGTGCTTTATAACGTGACTAGACTACACTACATTTTTAGGTAAAGCCTACCTGTGCTGTCTGGTTTGCTTATGACTTTCTGTGTGCATACTGAGAGCTTCCCTAGGAATGCATTTCACCCTTTGCTTACTATTGGCTTTGTGATTAGCAACTCACAGTTGTTTACTTACTACTTGCTGGCTTTATTTGCTTTAGGCTGTCCAGCTTGAGTTCCTCTCTCCCGTGAGCATTTCTTGTTTACTATATCCTTCCAAGTACTCGCTTTCGGTAAACAGGCCTTTAAATCTTGTTCTTATCTTGTCACATGTGCTGTGCCTTCAGAGATTGAGGTCAAATGTCAGGCTCTGTCTTATAAGGGAGCTTGGAGTTTACTTTTCCTTCTCTGACTTCAAATTGAGAGAGTTTTTGTAACACGCCTGCTGTTTACCCATATGAGAGGGGAGGCTGTAGGATGTTATTTTTTCTAGCCCACAACAAAACTAAACTGTGCTGATGTTTCAGAACATATCAGAATGAAGAAAGTACATATGACACACATTCTGTTTGTAATTCTGATGTATAGCGGAAACAAAGATTTGAATACAATCAAATTATTTGAATTCACTAGGTGATGACATTCCCACACATTATCATTTGTGTGCAGAAAAACTGTCTGCCAGTGCAAATGTAATGGTCATTTCAATTGAAAATGTGTTGCCTGTAATGGCAGTGTGCTACCACACCAGGGGAGCGTCGTTTACAACGCAACTTTTAGCATGCAGTGCTATTACAACGCGGTTTATAAATTGCATTCTATTACACACTTGACTCTGGGGGGCGCTCAAGGATAGGGAATACTTTTAATTTACTATCCAACACCTTCCCTAGTGTCAACGGGGACTGGTGTTGGAATAGTAAATTAAAATATTCACTATCCAACACCCCTTTGTATTATGCGTTGTAAAAGAATGCGTTATAAAAACCGCGTTGTTACAGCATGCGTGCTAAAAGCATGCGTTGTAACAGCGTCCATCCACCACACTATGCATACTCTACAATACGCTACTCAATTTGGTACCATTTTCTGGAGGCGAGCCACGGAGGATGCTCCACATACTTAGCCACACTCGCAAACACATATCCGTGTCGGCGGTATAACACTTCCCTCACTCACGTGTATCTGACGTGATTGCCGGGGATTCCGGTTCACTTTTTACCCAAACCTTTAACTTTGAATACACGTACGTGTGCGTTACCATGGCCATATACGTATCTCGCACCCATGAATCCAGATATCACTACAGACTTGGCATCGCTATATACAGCCATCATTACAGACGTGCCGGGTTGGAATTATCACCGGTATTTTAATTACACCACCTTGCTCACACCAGCACATATATCCCCACAGATTTGGCGTTGCCATATATACCCGTCATCACAGACGTGTCGTGTTGGAAGTATCACCGGCATTGCGATCACTACGTTGCTTACACTAGCTCAGCCCTGAAGAGTCAGGGATCCATCCAACCCTGACAAAACACATGTCGTCTGGATGCTCTGGATTGTCAATTTAAAGGAAATTAAAATAAACTAGAGACAACTCCTCTGCGAACTTCTTTAATGGACTTTTATTATGGACTTACATGTAGTGAATTGTTTTAATTACTCCCATCTGTGAGTGCCCGGGACTTGGTTGCACTTCACTTCAATCTACCCCAATCTATCACATTCCTCTCCACTCTGCCCCAATCTACGCACTCCACTCTACCCCACTCTAATCTACCTCTATCTACCCCACTCAAATCTACCATAATCCACCTGTCTCATTCCAATCTAACCCAATTTACCCTAGTCCAATTCAACTCCAGTCTACTAAAATATACCCTACTCCAATCCACCCAATCTTCCCTACTGCACTCCACTCTACCCCACTCCACTTCACTCCAATCGACTGCACTCCAATCTAACATATGTAACTCAAATCTACCCCAATCCACTCCAATCTAACACCATCCACCCTAATCCACCTGACTCCAATCTACCTCACTGCACTCCACGCCAATCAACCCGACTCCAATCTGACCCACTACACCCATCTCTGATCTTTCTAGCCCACTCCACACCACCACAATCTAGCACCCTCCAATCTACTCCAACCCACTCAATCTACCCCAATCCACTTCAATCTACAACACTCTGCTCCGCCTCAATTTATCCCACTCCACTCTACCTCAGTTAAACCAACTCCACTCCACTCTATACCAATCTACCCCACTCCAATCTAACACAATCAACTCCACTACAAACCAAACTACCCCTCTCCATTACAATTTACCCCAATCAACCCCAGTCCATTACACCCAATCTACCACACTACACTTCAATCTACACAAATCAACTCCTCTCTATCAACCCCACTACATTCAATCCAACCCAATCAACCCCATCCAACTCCACTGCAATCTACCCAAATTCACTTTACCCCAATCAACAACACAATCCAATAGAATCAATTTCATAATGCACCAATCTACCCCACTCCACTCCAATACACTCCATTCTATCCCATGCCAATCTACTCCACTCTAATAGACTCCACTCCAATCCAACCTACACTATCCCAATCTAGCCCACTCCACTCCACTCTATCCCACTCCACTCTACTCTGATCCTCCCCAATGTACACCACTCCAATCTACCTTAGTGTACACTGCTCCAATCTACCACAATCCACCCTATTTCATTCCAATGTACCCCACTCCACTTTGATCTCCACTCCACTCCAATCTATCCAACTCCAGTCCACCATACTCCAATTTAGCCCACGTCACTGAACCCCAATCTACCACAATCAACTCCATTCCAGTCTATTACAATCTGCCCCACTCCAACATACCACAATCTACCCCACTTCTCTCCAGTCTACCTCACTCAAATCCGCTCAATCTATCCCACTCCACTACAATCTACCCCACTCTACTCTATCTAGCTGGGGAGCCTTCACTGGAAGGAACCCATTTCAATGTCCATTGATTATATCCTTACAAAAAATAAGCAGTATGGTTTCAAAACACCACATCCCCGAACACAGAGCCGCAGTGCACATTTTATAAACTAAAATAAGGAAAACAACAGCTAAGGATCACATTAAACGTTTTCCACTAGTATTGCAGTACCTCCAGGAATGATGCACTTCCCCACCTGCAAAACAATGTTGTTCAAAGAAAGACAAGAAAATGAAAGCACCACTTCACTGGCAAACTCTCTACAGTGGTGCTAATGTGTGTGGGTGTGAATAAAAACAATCAGGCCACTTTACGTCCAGTCTGTCTTGCTTTATTTCTTTCTTTTTTGTTAATTTTAACCAGTTTTTCTCTGTCACGAACCTGCACTTTGGAATATAAAAATGTCAGAAAAAGAAATTTCCGGCAAAAAAGTTTCTCTCATTTTTTGGATCCATTTCACAAGGGAAAAAATAAAGGAAAGGAGGGAAAGACAGGGTAAAAGCCATTTCTTGAAGTCACTGTTTCAGCAAGTGAGGAGGAGCGAGACAGAGACTACAAGAGAGGGAATAAGAGGAAGAAAGAGAGCGAGTGAGGGAGGGGCAGCTGACAGTGGAAGAGCAGAAGAAGTGGACACCGTCCCTGTCTTCTTTGGGCAAGAAGGGAAAGACGGCATTCTTTTCGTTCTCTGCCCTTGCGTCTTTGAACGGCCACGAACGGCTGAGCCTTATCTGTAGGTCTTGGCTATTTCTGCCACCTTGGAACACAATTTTAAAATTAAAAAATAGGGCAAAGTATTCTATTAAATTCAAAAAGTGGCAGGCATGCCGTGCCCTGCCAATCCCACGTACTTCGACCCCTGGTTTGCACCCTAAAAGTTGACCACCACATCCAACCAACACTATGTAGATGTTCACCTACTTCTTTAGTTCTTTGCAGCCACATGATTGGCCACAAAGCACTGATACACTCCATTGTCAGTAGTAAGGAAATGGAAGCTTGTCCCTTCCACTTGCTATTCACAATGATTTTCAACAAGTGCATTGTGATTTGAGTTGTCAAATTGTGACTTACAGTGGACGTATAAGCACTGTGAATTGTATACATAATTAATGTAGGAACTATTCCAATATTACTGGTCTGATGTGCCCCAATCTGTTTGATGTTTAGCTTTGATTGACAGCTCTGTCTAGTCAATAGCAGGACACCTATAGGTACCACAGAGTGTGTTTGATGAGTACCAAAGGCAAACACTTTAAATATATGGTCACCTTCACATTCAACATTTCAGCCAATACTTTTCCTGTATGTGCAACTCCTACTCCACTTCTACCATTGTATTAGTTTGCAACACTGTGAATTTTAGTTTGTATTCACAAAGGCAACCACATTTGAATGCTTGCAAATTTGTCCCAGTTCGGATCAGACTAGAGAGTCATGGGGGGCTTGATGACCTAAAACTTCCCTTCCAGGATAGACACAAAGCCCATATTCTACAGTGACTCTGTTATGCTGCTTCCTGTCTGACTTTATTACTCACGAGAGTAGCCAGACAGAGAAGATGGGTAAAGGGGAATCGTACAAAGGATGTAACGTGCTTCCCCTATCCTACGTCTAGCGGTAGAAAACAATCTTAAACCACTGGTTACATTCCTTGGGGTAAAGACAAATGAACTGTCATCCTGTCTCCTTTGTCTGGTTCAAAGAGAAATAGACAAGGGTATAATAACCACATGAAGAAGCACTTTGTGGCTGATTCTGTACAGCTGACCATCATTGATACCAAGAAGGATTCAATGTAGATCCTCCCACTCTCTTCAAGCTGAAGAGGACAGTAACATCACCAGCGTGAGTACCCAGCCGGGGATATTTAAGCATATAGCATCTCCAACTTTACACAGAGCAATGGGTTGCGCGGATGAATCTGAGGCTGTCATCACTACAGTTGCCAATGTTCAATGCAATGCTATGGTTTACTACGAGCCCCCACAAAAGTCAAAATCAATCGAGAAGATGCCTTTTCGAGGAACAACAATCTATGAAAAGAAATCAGAGTTCTACAGAGAGGACTTTTCATCATGCTCTATGGTCAATTTTCACCACACCTTTCTTCTTGCTTATCATTGGCTGTGTGACAGGTATTTGACACCAACTATGTCTGGAAAAGAGTGTTTCTTTTTATTATGTGGCTAGCAAGGATGATTGTCATTTTCCTGCTACTAAATGGGCATTTCGTCCCTCAATGAACTATTGCCCGACCTGTGGTTCATGAATTTCAACCACATCTTTCATCCCACCGAGCTTGAAGAGATCGCTAAGCTGAAGACGTAATAGCTTACTTTGTGCCTGAGATCATAGCCTGAGATAGGGTTCCTTAGAAAATAATGGGACCAACTAAGACAATACAATTACCATGTGTATTGAAAGCTTCTGTGAATTATGTTGCTATTCCTGCTCTATTTCAGATGACTGTGATACAGACTGTAAAACAAATGATGTCTGATTTACAGGCATACACCATCTTGAAAAATTAAGATCTTTATTGAATGCACTGAGTTATAAAGAAATGTATTGTTATTATCATTGTGCACACTATTCCGTACATAGAAACATTTCCCTAGAGAAATATACATTTACATACAATGTGAGCATTGTGAAGTTCTGCCTCTAATAGTCATCAAAATGTCTTGGAGAAGTTTTGCTTCCTTCAAGGGGGACAGTTCACGTCCTTCACCATTTTATTTTTCACAAACTCCAGAAAAATGTAACCATGAATAACAATTTGATTTATTCAAATGAATATAATGAGAATTTGGATATCCAAGGATATGAGTATTGGAAATTAAATGTTGATGAGAAAGGCACATGGGGAAAAAAACCTTGGCAAATTCAAGGCAGAGTTGCTTGATTTCGAGCATACCTTATACATGTTTTTCCAAACAAATCCATCCAGCAGACTGTTTTGGATTTGGAACCATGAAAGACCTTCAATACTGACAGTAAATTGGACCTTCTTCAATAATTGGCAATCACAAGTTAATATTTCAGATTTTGACATAAATTATATTGTCCAAAATGGAACCTATAATTCTACTCAGTTCCCTTCTGAAGGTTTAGCCTTCTGGCCTGTGCGTTTTAATACTTGCACACGTCTTTTCCTTTACAACACCCCTGTGTTGTAAATCAGCAGTGATTAGATTAAGCATTAGCAGAAGACATGCTTCGTTTTGACCATTATCGTAATAAATGTGCCGACTCCATCTTGTATTTGTAGCGGCCATTTTGTATGCCATACATTGCCATGTGCTCGTCATGTGCTTAGTCTTACCTTCTTTTTCATTGCACCTGGAGTCTGCCCGGCAACAGGCTATTTTTAGGATTCACAGCTTTCAGCATGTCCAGACATGCGCAGTAGGATCAGCGACCGTTATTAATTGGTTCCAGATAGGAATGTGCTTACCAGTTATCGGAGACTGTTAACTCCGCCCACTCATCGATTGTGCCTTTCAAAATGTCTTTGTATGGTCATAAATCTGCTCTTGTCTTTTGTACCACCTTCTCCTGAGCCCCCTCATTGTGTATAAAAGGGGCCATGTGCTTTAGTTCGGTGTGCTACTTGATACAATACCGAAGGGTGTTGTGTGGACTGTAGTACCACCTTTAAAGGTTTAATAAACTTTGCTTTTGTATTTCCAGTTTCATTGCCAACTTCTTCCTAAGGTCTGAGGACTCTGTGCGGAGAAGGGCGAACCCTTGCACTAAGTAGGCCTAGCGGAGGTTTGCTTTCTACACCTGTCTTAAACCTATTCATCCTGGTTTGCAATATAGCACACACATACCTGTACTGACTAACCACACATAGGGCTCAATTATGACTTTTGATGGTGCGAAGGTGGGCAGGTCGCAATGTCCATACCCTCGCACCACCAAGAGTCACAGCTGCCTGTCTGCCAGATTACAGGTTTTTTGTAGTCTGGAGGGCAGGCGGTCCTGTGGCAGTGTGTCTTTCTAAGGTAGCAGTGCTTTTGAAAAAGGCACCACAATGGGACTGCACAATAAGGTTCCAGCATAGCATGGACTCAAAAGTCCATGTAGTTTAGGAACTGGTGTGCATGCACACAGGGGAGCACATGTCATGCCCCCATGTGTGCCTCCATATGCAGTGGAGGTACAGGGGGCCCTGTTGGGCCACTTTGTTTCCCCTGCACCACAGTGTACATGGAGGAGGATTTAGATAAAGTTTCCTTTAGAAAAAACATAGATAACATATGCCATAGTTAAATATGAAACATCTAATCAATTGATTTAAGCTTCACACATTTAAATTAAGATCTATCGACTCTAATAAACAGAACCAATAGAATTCTAACACATCCACTTAGGGAATTACAAATATCTCTTAAGTTAAAATCACAAAGAATAAAAACTAATAATTCATATATTTTTAAAAACATCAATGCATTACATATATTTTAAAAAATCACTTCAGCATATATCACAAACATATACAAAACATGACAAATACATATACATACAGAAGAGAAAATACAAATTCAGACACTTGCATTTGTCATTGCTTGCACACATCCCCTGTTTCCAGTCGCTAACATCTTGGCACGCCCACTTTGCATGTCATTAGTGATAAATATCACTGACATGCAAAGTGGGGCCCAAGATGGTCGCTATGTCCTACTAGCTGTCGCTAACTGGTGTTAGCGACAGCTAGGTAATAGGGAGATCATTTTATCTCCGCTTTCTTGGCTTTTAAAGCCAAAAAAGCAGAGATAAATCCCCTTGATAATATGCCCCTTGGTTCTGTTAAAACATGGCTAGGCTCAGTCAAGAGCTTTCAATGCAATTAAATCAGGTCTTACTAACCCTTAGATCAGGTTATGTGCCTTGTCAACTTCTGGACAAAACTGGTATTTTTTAGCCTTTTTATCTAACATTAACATAAAGAACAACGGCTAACTCACTGAAATTTCCTTTTTCTTACATGCGCTTAAATGAAGATGACTCCGTTTTTATCAGTACCTCCACCTTCATAAATACTCTAGGTCACTCTCTTCTGTGTGATACCATTTCCTAGCATGGATTGTGTTGTGCTTTGATGCAGGGGTTAAGTTGGGTTCTATCCGTTACTGCTACTTCATCCATCCACACCACTAGGAACTACTGAATATAGTTTATATTTAAAGTTAACCAACATTAATTGTTGCAGACCAACTTTAAGTGATTACAGTTTCTAAAAAAAAAAATTGCTGTGGAAGAAGGTTTTACCTACTGAGTCAACATATGACTTAAAATTTCCCTTGACCTAGTATTGATACGAGAGACATGAGTTTTGATGAAATTAGCAAATTGGTTGCTGTGTACTACAAAGACTGTGTAGTGAAGCAAAAAGGTTTCAAAGGACAATTTTTTTATTTTTGTTTTTTATTAAGCAGCATTATTTTTATTTTGGCATATTCAGTATCATACCTGATTTGTTTAATCACCAACATGCATCGCTTTTAAACTGATATAATGCTTTAGTATGCTTTTATGATAATGTATTTTTAAATGCATTTTCTAAATTCTAAAGTTTTAAATATTTCATTGCTTGAAACTGTGTTTGGACAAATATTGAATAAGTAATGTCATGATACAAAAATAGAGTGTCATGAATATGGGGATGTCAAAAATATCATGGACAGGAATATCGAAGGTTAAAATATTGTTTTATGTGCTGTTTTTAATATAGTTGTAAAAAATATTATTTAAAAAATATCATTTTGTATACTATTGTTTGTAAGTGTTAATTTATATGTATTTCATTGTACTATGTTTGATTGTATGGGTTTAGTAATTTCTTTTATTTGTTTGTTTAATAAGATAATTTCTTACTTTTCAAATTTTCCAAATTTTTGTGTTCAGTTGTACTAACGTGTGAAATTATTGTATATATATATATATATATATATATATATATATATATATATATATATATATATATATATATATAAGTTTGTTTATTAGGATCAGGATGTTGGTTTTTTACTGGATAAGGGTGGGGAGATTTTTTTAAAAAGTGAATAAGTGAATATTTTAGTTTAAATGTAACGTTTACATGTTTTAATGATATACAAATTAATATTGTAAAATGTATATATGTCTTTTTGTATATTATTAATTTCTATTAAAATATTTCATAATCTTTTTTATGTATTCATAAGTTACATTCATTTTGAAAATGGTATTTTATAATAAAATAATTTTAGAGAAAAAATCAAATGTATTAAATTAATTTGAAAATTGTTACGATTTTCTAAATGTACTTTTATTACATATTTTTTAATTAATACATGTATTATTACTAGATTTTCTTGGAAATATTATCTATATATTTTTGTAACATTTTTAAAGCTATACTGGCATTGTTAATACATTGTTTAAAATGTGTCTTGAATTTTACATTTATTTATAAAATGTGGAAAACTATGAATAGTTAAATGATTAAAATAGAATAAATATGTATTGTTTATGATGTATTATTAAGTAATTTTTGTAAATGTATATGCTATAGATTTATTAACTTAAATTTCAATAAACAAATGAAATCCTTATTGTTAATATAATTGGAATACATCCTATTGTTGTGATTACATATTCTAATATTTATTCATTTAAACATGATGTAATTTATATTTATTGTACAATTATAACATGGGATTTATTTATATATTCAATGACTTTTGCATTTGGAATATGTATATATTTTGTTTATGCTATGTTTAAAGTTAGGAAACTTAAAAAATAATAATAAAACTATAATTTTTTTAAATACTGATTAACACATTATTTTATATATTAATGTTTATTTAGGATATATAGGTTTTTGGTTTGGGTTATTGTGTCTTCTAAGTGCTTTTTATTTTATGTATAAACAAATATGTTTGACTATGGAGTATTGATTGTGTATCTAAAGGTTTTAGTGTTTAATACCTTCCCCAAAATGGTTTCAATTGGAGTTGGAATAGTAAATGTCACCCCTTTAGTATCCAACACCTTCTCCAAATTGGTACAGACTAGAGTTGGACTAGTATATGTAGCCTCTTTTTTGTCCAACGTCTTCCCCAAAATGGTTTAAATTGGAGTCGAAATTAAGCCTGGGTTTAGATCGCGAAGTAGCGTGATGCGTAGCTACGTGAAGTGCTCTTCACACTACGCGAGCTACGCGTAGCATTACGTGAACTGCATAGTACGCTGTCCATGGTGATTGCACAGTGCCGGATGCTTGTACGCACTGTGCAATCATTGAAAACGGCATCTTGCACAGTGCGAGCTGTCTTTTACTGCGGCTCGAGTAGATTTTTACTCGAGCCCCAGCTTTCTCAACGCAGACTGGTAGTTTCTCATCGCGAGCATACGCGACCACTCGCAATGAGAAACCTAACCTCCCCGCATTGAGAATCTCGCCGGGAGGTTTATTTTCCACGCTTGTGATCGGCAACTTGATGTTGCTGATCGCGAACGAGGAAAGAGTCTCGCCGGGATGTCATTTCACTTGCTCGCAGTCGCCGACTTGACGTTGAGGAACGCAAGCAAGCAAAAAATGACTGCTGCACTACGCTACGCGTGCTTGCACTGTGCTATGTGCAATTCACGTAGTGCTAAATAGCGCATACTACGCGAGCGTAGCGTAGTGCTTTGCCCAGGGTTAGTCAAAATAGTATATGTGACCACGTTAGTACCCAACACCTTCCTCAGAAGGGTTTAAATTGAAATGGGAACAGTAAATGTCACCCCCTTAGTGTCTAATACATTTCCAAAAATGGTTTACATTAGAGTGAAAAGAGTAAATGTCACACTTTTAGTGTCTAACACTTTCCCCAAAATGGTTTAAATTGGACAGGGAATACTAAATGTCACCCCTTTAGTGTCCAACACCTTCCCCAAAATGGTATAGACTCAATCAATCAATCAATCAATCAATCAATCAATCAAAGCATTTGTATAGCGCGCTACTCACCCGGAGGGTCTCAAGGCGCTTGGGGAAGGGGGTCCGCTACTGCTCGAACAGCCAGGTCTTGAGCTGCTTCCTGAAGGCGAGGTGGTCCTGGGTCAGGCGGAGGTAGGTCGGGAGGGAGTTCCAGGTCTTGGCGGCAAGGTAGGAGAAGGACCTTCCCCCTGTGGTAGCTCTTCAGATGCGGGGGACGGCGGTGAGGGCGTGGCCGGTCGATCGGAGCTGGCGTTTGGGAGCGTAGAAGTTGAGGCGGCTGTTGAGGTATCCTGGTCCTTGGTTGTGCAGGGCTTTGTGTGCGTGGGTGAGGAGACGGAAGGTGATTCTCTTGTTGACCGGGAGCCAGTGCAGATCTGGAGTTGGATTAGTAAATGTAGTCTCCCTTTGTCCAGCACCTTCCCCACAATGGTTTAGATTGGAGTGGGAATAGTAAATGGTACTCCTTTGGTGTCCAACACCTTCTGAAAATAATTTATATTGGAGTTGGAATAGTATGTGCCCCTTTAGTGTCCAGCACCTTCCCTAAAATGGTTTAGATTAAAGTGGGTATTATAACTATTACCCCTTTAGTATCCCACACCTTTCTCAAAATGATCCAGATTGGAGTTAGAATAACAAATGTCTCCCCTTTAGTGCCCAACACCTTCCCCAACATTGTTTAGATTGGAGTTGTGATAGTAAATGTAGCCTCTTTTTTGTCCGGCACTTCCCCAGAATGAATTAGATTGGAGTGGGAATAGTAAATGTTACTTCATTAGTGTCCAAACCTTCCCAAAATGGTTTAGATTGTAGTTGGAATTATAAATGTCACCTTTTTAGCAACCAACACCTTCCCCAAAATGGTTTAGATTGGAGTGGGGAAAGGAATCTTGCATTTAAGGAACCTCAATTTGAGATTCCTTAAATGCAAGTAATCGCAATTTTGCGATTTCTTAATTTGCGATTTTTGCATTTGGGATGATGCATCCCAAATGCAAAAATACCGGTCGCAAAGGGACAGATTCTGAGGATCTGCCCCTTTACGAGCGGATTTTACCTTGATGCATCTATGCCTTAGATTGGTGTTGGATTTGTAAAT
This sequence comes from Lissotriton vulgaris, assembly GCF_964263255.1. Classification (NCBI taxonomy): domain Eukaryota; kingdom Metazoa; phylum Chordata; class Amphibia; order Caudata; family Salamandridae; genus Lissotriton; species Lissotriton vulgaris. The sequence goes on from NC_141697.1 coordinate 94,907,473, forward strand.
GTCAACCTTTACTATCCAACACCTTCCACAAAATGGTTTACATTGGAGTTGAAATTGTAAATGTCACCTTTTTAGTGTCCAGCACCCCTCTAAAATGATTTAGATGGGAGTGGAAATAGTAAATTTCACCCCTGTAGTGTCTAACACCTTCACCAAATTGGTTTAGATTGGAGTGGGAATGGTAAATGTCACTCCTTTAGTGTCCAATACCGTCCAAAAATGGTTTGAATCGGAGTTGGGATTTTAAGTGTTTCTCCTTTAGTGTTTAACACCTTCCCCAAAATTGTTTTGTTCGAGTTGGAATAGCAAATGTAGCCTCTTTTATGTCCAACATCTTCCTATAAATGGGTTAGATTTGAGTTAGAATAGTATATAGGACCTCTTTAGTGTCAAACACCTTCCTAGGAATGGTTAAGACTAGAGTGGGAATTGTAAATGTTACTTTTTTAGAGTCCATCCTGATCGCAGGAAGGTACTGCTGTTCGTCGGAACATGGAAGTCCTTTTAAAGTTTTTTTTTAGGGCTTTTATGGTAGGGGTATGTAGATGGAAGTTCTAGGAGTTAGTTATGGTGTTTATGGGTTTTTAATACAATTTGGGCCGATTCCGATCCCGGAAAAATAATTTCCGTACGATTTTCATCTGGAGCCATCGCCGTACGATTCGTACCCGTCGTCCGAGTTGCGTAGTACGATCCGTATTCCGTCAATCCATCCGAATCGTCGCGATCCGTACGTATTGCAAGGCTGAAATAGTGAACCGTACGCCTCGTACACATGCCGTGCGACCTGACGAGTACGATCCAGACTGGGGTATGTGGACGCGATTTGTACGGTCAACGTCAGGCAAGGGCAATTTGTACAGAAAAGCACACAATCATTCACACACTGTACGGTGCGCACACCCCATGATAGCAGGGGTACGGTGCGTACCCCTGCGATCACGGAGTGTACGCACCGTACCCCACGATCGCAGGGTGTACGCACCGTACACCCAGCGAACATTTGGTATGGTGCGTACACCCCAAGATCCTGTGATCATGGGGTGTACGCACCATACCCGGGGCGGGCTGTTTCGTACCTGTTTCGGGGCATACTCTGCTTTTACGGCTGTTTTCAGCTCCCGTAAAAAAAGGGTCATACGGTGGGTACCCGACACGAATCGTACTTGCCGGGTCAGAAAAAGCAGCCGTGAACCGTACAGATGTCGAGTACAGCGGGTTCCGAGGGAGATTCGTACAGGGATTTGATTCGTACGGTCTCTGTACGATTCGTACGGAGTCCAGCTCCTGGTACAAATCGTACTTCGTCGTAAGTACGGGGGACTTTGTAGGGTACGATTCGTACGGGAAAAACGCTCCGAGCGGCTATTCGGAGCGGTTTTTCCCGAATGCAGGTTTATCTTTACAAGCATGTCCTATTGACATTTGGATTACGTTTTTTTTTAAGGAAATCTGCTTTGGTTTCTAATAAACCAATATTTTTACTTTGAGTTCCTTTTTTGGGTGTTTCCAGGAACATTTCTTTTTTAAATGTGTTTTTGGGTTTTACATGGTTACTGGATACTTTGGATTGCCGATGCAGGGGATGATCTGCAGCTACATAACAGTAGGTCATATTTAATTTATGTGTTTTGGGTGGGAGATGTTATATTTTATCACTTATTTAAGTGTTATTTGATTGCTATTTGTTATTGCATATTTTATGTGTTGTAATAATTTTTCTCACTGGATTGAGTTTGCTGCTTGAGGTTTTTGGTTGGTGAGATTTATTTTTTTATTTAAATATTATAAATCATATTTAGTTTATCAGTTTTATTTAAAATTGATGTTTTATTTAATGTGTTGACTCATGAAATAAAATATTAAGTATATTATGTATGCATACATAAAATAATTTGTAATTTTGGTTAAGACTACACTATACATTTTTGGACGTTTTGTATGTTAGTATTTATTATACAATCATTTTTTGCTCTTTTTGTAGGCTTCTATATATTTATAGAGTGTAGGTTAGGTTCTTCCAAGTGTTGATTGGAAGGCATTATGCGATCATTCCACTGCATTGTTTGTTTTGGCTGCCTGTAACAAGGGCCGTCATAGATATTCCACCATGGTATTTGGAATTTGGTTTGCCGTCTGTGTCCAGAGCAATATAGACTGCCAACCCATGTACTAATGAAATAATTAATTAGGGGGGTTAGTTTCTGTTTCTTGTCAGTAAAAAGAGTTTTCTATTTGTAAATTGTAGTAGTTAGCTACATCTGTGACAGGGACATAGTCTAGTGCTATCATTTTCTTTCAGTTCAAAGACAAATTGACTGTTTGTAGCATATACAAAACTAAAGATTGTCAGAGATACCTTCAAATACTTTTGAAATGGCAGTAAGAGCCCTGTATGGGTGTCTGTGGATAAACATTTGAAATGGTTTGAATCATGGTTTGTTCAATGTCCAAGATTCATTTTGTGGGTAGTAGTTATTTGTTTTATGTTTACTGTAGTTTAAGAGTTCATAGCAAGTGCTACTTTGTTTATTTGGTAGTAGGGCATATATAAAAGTGATATTGGAATTGTGATATTCACCATGTATGGTGAATCTTAGTGATTGGTTTGGAGCACATTGTGAAGGTCCCATCCATCATCCAGGTTTGACAATGGCTTTGTTTCAGAACGTTACCTGCTGTAGACAATGTTAGGATTTTTCTATCATTGTTTAGGTAGTAATATAAGAGGAAGGGTATATGTGATTTTTTGGTGCTCAGGTATTTCAACCTCTTGGTACGCCTAAACTGTTCCTAGGATGCTTGTTTCCGGTCCAGGAGGACCTGGTTTGGCATTTTGGGTTGGACTGATCCCATGAGGCACAGGGTCAAGACTGATTTGCATAATGCCTGGGGTGGCATGGTGAGTAAAAGAATGATAGATGTAACCCAGATCTCTTGACTGTGAGTGAATGTTTTCATTTGTTCTGCATTCTGTCCATCAATTGTGTGTCTTTTCCTTTCTCGCCCTAAGTGCACTGGGTATGCCTAGACATGGGTCCTGGGCTCACTGTGCCACTGTATTCAAGCTATCCTGGCTGATGAGGGGTGAAACTCTGAAACCGGTCCTAGGATGCTTGTTTCCGGTCCAGGGAGGACCTGGCTTGGCAGTTCGGGCTGGACTGTTCCCATGAGGCACAGGGTCAAGGCTGATTTGCATATGGCCAGGTCTAAACTGGGATGGCATAGTGAGCAAAACATTGATGGATTTAACCCAGATCTCTTCACTGGGGTGAATGTTTTAATTTGTTCTGCATTTCGTCCATCAATTGTGTGCCTTTTGCTTTTTTGCCCTAAGTGCGCCTGGTATGCCCAGACGTGGGTCCGGGGTTCAGTGTGTCGCTGGATTCAAGCTATCCTGGCTGACGAGGGCTGAAACCCCTGAAACCGGGCCTAGGATGCTTGTTTCCGGTCCAGGGCGGACCTGGCTTGGCAGTTCCAGCTGGACTGTTCCCATGAGGCACAGGGCAAAGACTTATTTGCATGTGGCCAGGTCTATACTAAGGTGGCATGGTGAGCAAAAGAATGATGGATTTAACCCAGATCTCTTGACTGGAGTTAATGTTTTGATTTGTTATGCATTCCCTCCATCAATTGTGTGTCTTTTGCTTTCTCGCCCTAAGTGTGCTGGGTATGCCCAGACGTGGGTACCAGGCTCACTGTGCCACTGGATTCAAACTATCCTGGCTGATGAGGGGTGACACCTTGAAAACGGTCCTAGAATGCTTGTTTCCGGTCCAGGGAGGAATTGGCTTGGCAGTTCGGGCTTGATTGTTCCCATGAGGCACAGGGTCAAGACTGATTTGCAAATGGCCCGGTCTAACCTGGGGTGGCATGGTGAGCAAAATAATGATGGATTTAACCCAGATCGCTTGACTGGTTGTGAATGTTTTGATTTGTTCTGCATTTTGTCCATCATTTCTGTATCTTTTGATGACAAATCAGACATACAAGCCAGGGATAATGTAAAGTCCATAAGACCAAACTCTATCTTGAGCAGGCTGAGAAACAATTTTCTCTATTTTTGCAAAATTATTAACATGACTGCCTTTGACGTAGATGTCATCTGTCCTTATCTTTCCTCTGATAGTGTCACGTCATTCAGACAATGACACCGATAGGGCATTTAAAGTGCTGACAGTGGCCTCACTAGAGCACCTGATGCGACATCAGTGTGGGACATGTGCCTTGTTATCTCTAGTTCAATGTGATATATAATAAAAGAATCCATATAATCTGAATTGAGAGTTTTTACCTTATATGTTTATAAGAATGCATCTAAGACTATCATCTTGATGCATTCTTGTTATGTCAGACATTCCTATGGTTATGGCAGAAATTCCAATCTCAGATAGATATGATATAAAAGGCTCTGCAACTGACCACTTGCCAGGACAGGTCCTTCAGCCTAGATCATCGCTCAAGATACTGCCAGAAGATGTTCAGTCTACCATGATGAAGTTACATTTTGTTCTGCACTGAAAGGTTGATACCATGCCAAGTCCAGGAGGAGAGAAGCTACAGCTGATGTGTCTTTTCCTCTTGAGGGAAAACTGACTTCTGACTGCTGACAAAAACAGCGTTTTGTTGTAAACTTGTATGCATTGTACTGATTCTCCCTAAGAAAATATAGGTGCAAATGATGCTACTCCATGCAGGCTTTAGAGTGTTAGGTTACTAGATGGCATTTTAACTATACTAGGAATATTCATTTTATTATCATTGTTCTCAGCATGTATTTGTGCTGTTTTAATAGTATTCTTTTTGTTTATTTTAGATATACCATGCAACAGGATGAGACTGTTGAAATAAACCCTTTTTAGTTAAAGTGTCTTTTTGTAGCGCATTTTGTGTGTGATATACCGTAAAGAGGGAAATTGGGCTTCTCAAAAACCCACTGCGTCCCTAAATCCCTGTTTAGGGACTGTTAGTGAATCATAAGAACTAATGCCACTACAACTTTTATTAGGTGAAATCCTGTGGGGCTATAATAACCTATCTTTCACATCCAGGCGTTGATGCATTGAACTAAGTTAACTCATGTAACCAGTGGATGTGAAAACAAACACTTTTTTACCTTAGCATAGAGCTTAGTTTACATATCAGTCACATGGGTGTTTTGTTAAATTGGATGTCTCTGTGGTAACAAAGACACAAAAAGTACTGTGATTACATAATTGTGAGGCAGATTTGTGTTGTTTAAAGGAGGAGCAACCTAAATATTGCATAAACGATTTTTATTAACACCAGCAATATTAAAAATAATATTAAACTTTGCCCAAACATAAGGTGCAGTCTAAATTAGATTGCCTAGATTTTTCTTCAGCCACAGAGCACTAAGTAATATGAGGCATGACATTCCTGTATATTTAGTACTGTGCTAGAAGACAGGAGGGCTTTGTTACACTGGCTATGGTTATGATAAGGCCATCGGGTAAAGAACATGGGGTTGTGCAACTTCACCATGTAAGCAACTCACTAATCTGCCATGCGTCTAGTCAGGCTTGTTTGTAAAACCTTAGCTCAACCCTGGGTAGGTGTGGCTTTGAGCAGTCAGGCTTTAACAAAATGAACAAGTGCAAAGCATTCAGAAGTACCAAAGCAAGTGAATAAGAAAGAATCAATGCTCAAAGGAACTCTGACACCATCTTAGACCTTATTTATATGAATTGTTTGGCACCAAAACAAACAGAATCCACCAGAGGGTTCTGGTGAAAATATTTTTAAGCAAATCATAAACCACTGCTTTTCAATCCCATCGCAAATAAGCATTGTCAACTACCTCATTTAGCGGTTACTTTGAAAACTTTTTAAAACTTTTTTAAAGTTGTCGTCGGTTACTCCGGCCTATTTTGAGCGAGCAACTTTGACGGGGAGCAAGTCACAGGGGAATATAAAGTTCAGCAGGACAGTTGACTTGCAGTCAGAGCAGTCTCAAGTCCAGTTCCAGGTTCTATGGGTGAACCACCATAGACTTCAATGGAGGGGTGCTGATGCATGGGATACAGGATGATGAAGATTTTGAAGGAGGCTGTGGCAGCTGGTTGGATCAATAGTGGCCTTCCTGGGACCACCCCTCAGCCTACGAACATGCTTGGGTGACTTTAGCCACAGAGGTCTATGTCCCTCAAAGTGCAGGTGAAGTCCAGCCAAAACCAGTTGTCATTAGTCTACTGGTCCCGGGTTACAGCAAAACCAGGGGTCCACTTCAACTGAGGGTAGTGTCCATTTTCAGTGACCAAACTGGACTCTGATGACTGTCCCAGGTTCAACGTAATTGGCCCAAACTTTTAAGCATCAGGACTCAGTCTCCCAAGCTGTACTGGGGTGAATGTATGACATTGTTCTGCATTCTGTCCATCAACTGTGGTTTTTGCATTTGTCACCCCGAGTGGGATGGGTATGCTCAGACGTGAGTCCCATGCTCTCCACACCACTGGATTTAAGCAAGCTGGGCTGAAGATGGCTGGAATGCCAGAAACCGGTCCTCGGAAGCTTGTTTCCGGTCCAGGGAAGGCATGGCTTGGCAGTTCGGGCTGGACTGTTCCCATGAGGCACAGGGTCAGACTGATTTGCATATGGCCATGATGGAACTGGGGTGGTGTGGAGTGCAAAAAAACGATGTATTTAGACCCAGATCTCTGTACTGGGGTGAATGTATGACATTGTTCTGCATTCTGTCCATCAACTGTGGTTTTTGCATTTGTCACCCCGAGTGGGATGGGTATGCTCAGACGTGAGTCCCATGCTCTCTACACCACTGAATTCAAGCAAGCCGGGCTGAAGACGGCTGGAATGCCAGAAACCGGTCCTCGGAAGCTTGTTTCCGGTCCAGGGAAGGCATGGCTTGGCAGTTCAGGCTGGACTGTTCGCATGAGGCACAGGGTCAGACTGATTTGCATATGGCCATGTCTAAACTGGGGTGGTGTGAAGTGCAGAAAAACGATGGATTTAGGCCCAGATCTCTGTACTGGGGTGAATGTATGACATTGTTCTGCATTCTGTCCACTAACTGTGGTTTTTGCACTGTGTTGGACCCGGCCCTTTGGGCAGGTTCACCCCGAGACGTTTTTCTTTTTCCTAGCCTGTTTCTGGAACCTGGTGGTGGTCATTTTAGGCCTCTGCGCACTTTTTCACTGTGGTACAGTGTTAAGTGCTTGAGCTCTCTGTGTATGCGTGGTGAGTGACCTGCCCTCCCATAGGAATGAATGGGGAATATTATTATTATTAGTTGGGTTTTATTGAGCGCCGACTACCCGGAGGCCTCGTAGCGCTGAGTGTGACTGGGGGGACAAGTGAGGGTAGTGAGATTTAAGTGAAAAGGAGGGTTTTTAGTTCCTTGCGGAATTTTAGGAGATTGGGTTCGCCGCGCAGGGAGACTGGCAGAGCATTCCAGGCCTTGGCCGCATTCCAGGAAAAGGAACGGCCTCCCCATCTGGCACGTTTGACTTTGTTCTCAGTGGCCAGAAAAGCTGTGCTGGAGCGCAGCGACCTGCGGGGGAGATATGGAGTAGCCAGCGAGCAGATCATTGCTGGCGCTTCCTTCCACATAGCCCTGTGCATAAAGCACATTGATTTAAACAGTGTTCTGGCCTTGATGGGTAGCCAGTGGAGTCTTTTTAGAGCAGCGGTCCCTGAGTCCCGCCGGTTAAGGCCCAGCAGGAGACGGGCTGCTGCGTTTTGCGTGACCTGGAGCTTCTTTGTTGTGGCCGCCGGTACATTCCCGTAATCTAAACGGGACAGAATAATGGCTTGCACCATGATCCTGCGGGCTTGTGGAGGAAGAAGTGGTAGTACTTTTCTTAGCATACGCATCATGCCAAAACAGGTGGCAGATACGATCGTTGCTTGATGGTTGAAATTGAAATTGAGATTGGCATCAAGCCAGATGCCTAGGCTCTTTATTTGGGGTTTAGATTGAGGCTGGGTGCCCATGCATGGGGGCCAGTTCGGGAGCGGGCAGGGGATGTTTAGGTTTCCAAGAATCATAAGCTCCGTTTTATCACCATTAAGTGTATGTATAATATGTATGCCCATGGTAGTTCCTGATGTCTGGGGAGTGCAGGGGCGAGTTTGGTATGAGAGAACTCGTGAGACTGAATGCTGCAAAATAGTATATGCGGCATGAGTGTGTCTAGTCTAGAAGTGCCTCTTTTAGAAGTTGGCATATTTGTGTAATTTGTGTCTAGCGTGTGATTGGCTGGTGAGCCTGGGTCAGGAGTGCCTGGGCCTGCATGTGGATTGACTGTCTGGTTTTAGGGTGACAGGGGCTGGAGAGCCCAGGAGGTTGTCTGAGTCAGCCCATGGATGAAAGGCAGCATCTGCTGCCAGGGAAGTGGGAGGAGATGGCACCTGATAGTGAAGGGCTGTGCCTGCCTGACTACAAAGCTGGCTCCACCTCTCGCTGGGCGACTGTCACCTCTGTCCCTGATACTGAAGGGACTTCCCTATAACCAGTTCTAGCTGGTTCGCACACTGAGACTTCAAAGACTTCAAAGACTTTTCACTGTATAAGAAGGGGCTATGTCCCCTTCCAAAATGTTCTTGTTTCTAACTTGAATCTGCCAGGGGCATGCTGCTGCTGGGGCTCAGGGGAATCCCTGGGCCCTGCCCAGCCCCTGGACCTCTGATGGACTTTCCTGGACTTCTGGGGGACCCCTCTGCCTTGCCTGGGCTGATGGGGGACTTTGCTTTACCCTGGATGGACTGCTGATGTCCTGGACTGCTGAGGTCCTGGACCCCTGAAGAACTTTACTGGACTTTGAATGTCCTTGTAGCGCTGGAGGCGCTGTGGTTTGATTCTTAGCGCTGTTAGCGCCTTATTTTTACTCTTGGGCTGGAGGGCGCGTGTTCTTGCCCTTTTAGCGCTTTGGAGCGCTTTATCTGGCCCAAGCGCTTAGTAGCGCTTTTAATTCCATTTAATGGTGGCCGGTGCCCACCCGGCATTGCCCCGTGTTGTCACCGCTGCGGCCCGGGGCCTGAAGGTGACCAGAAGCCGCGGGGAGAACCACGAAGGGGCCGCGACCTGATTGGCCGAGCCCCGAGGAGAGCCGTGCTCTGTTTGGTCCTTTAAAGGGGGCCTGGTCCAGGAGCCGCGCTGCAATTGGCTGACTCCTGGACGCTTCGTGACGAGTGTGGCGGCTCGCCGCCCCAGCCGCGACCGGATTGGCCCCTCGATGAGGAGCTGCTGCGGAGGTCGAAGCCGGCCCAGGAAAGAGAGGGGAGCGTCGTTCCCACCTCCCCCGGCCGGGGGGAAGCCATGTTGTGCCCGTCCGGTCTCCCGTGAGGAGAGAGAGACCGGAGCTGCTGCGCCGAGGAAGGCGTGTTGAAGAATGGCTGCTGGGGCTCCCGTGTGCGGAGAGAGCCCCGAGCGAGAAGAGCGGAGGGGGCGCGAGGCACATGGTCGGTGCCTGCCCCTACCGCAGCCGGCGAGAGTGAGCCGCCGCCCGGAGGTGCCCCGCACCCGAGTCCGGTGAGTGGGGCAGGAGAGAGGGAGGGGCGCCGGGACACATTGTCGGTGTCCACGCCCCCCCCCAATAGCGCGAGCTCGCGCTTCTTGTTAGTATGAAGCCATGAGGGCTTCAAGGGCGGCCCCGGTTGGCAGTGGGTCGCCCCAACGTGCGTGAGCCCAGAGAGGCTCTAGGCAGAGTCAGGGCGGCCCCGATTGGCAGCGGGTCCCCCCTATGTTTGAGAGCCTTGAGAAGGCTCTGAAGGGGCATCATGGTTTTAGGAGCCAGTGTGCTCCCCAGGGGCACGTGATATTCCAGAGCCTGTGTAGCTCCAACGTTTGGGGCATGTGATGCCCAGAGCCTGTGTGGCTCCAGCGTTTGGCCATTTTCAGTTAGAGGGGGCGTCGGGGCACATTGCCGGTGCCCGCCCCCTCCTACCTGCGAGGAAAGTGTTTTAGAGCTGGTGTGGCTCCCACAGTGGGTGAAGTTTGCGCCCAAGGGTCAGTGAGGACCCTGTCGCAGTTTCTTTGATGATTCTCCAGCTGCCCAGCAATTAGTGGGAAGCTGCACCGTTTAGGTTTTGTGAGTATTTACAGGTGCCCAGCAAGTAGTGGGCACCTGCTACGTTTAGGCTTGTGCTTGGACTGGCGCTGCATGGCAGCGCCCCCTGACATTGAGACTCAGGGCGTCTGGGCCCCAACAAGGCCAATTGGCCTAGGGACTCCCACAGGTGGTGGCTTATGTAAGTTATGCGCAATGTGATTTCTATGGTTTTAATAGTAATTGCCTACTGTGTGTTTTTGCGCTATTGTGTTGTTCTGGCACCTCTGAATGTTTTTAGGCATCATGTGTCTTTCTTTCCATGCGCTGCACCTCTGAATGTTTTAGGCATCAGGTGTCTTCTTGCGCTGCACCCCTGAATGTATTTTATTGCATCATGTGCTTTATTCTTAACACCTCTGCATGTTTTAGGCATCATGTGTTTCTCTTTATTACTCCTCTGAATGTGTTTCATGCATCATGGGTAATGTGTTCTGGTATACCCCTAAATGTATCTTATTTTTAGGTGGTTGGCCCTATTTTTTAGTACAGGTGGTCCTAGTAAGGTCCTGGTTCCTGTTACCAGTGGATACTGGTTGTGATCTTTTTGATTACCATTTTATGTTTAGTATTTCTTATTCTAAAAGTACTATATCTGATTCTGACAGTGGCCCATGTGGCCCTGTCTTGTAAATAATCCCTTATGAATGTTGCCCGTGCCAGTTGGCACAATGTACATGTGTGATTTCTATCTGATATGTGTTTTGACAATACAAAAGTTATTTTATAATAACCTTGTGTGGAGTTCCTTTTGTGGTGTGCCTAGTATGTTGTTGCTGTTGTGCGCTGACGCAAATGCTTTACACATTGCCTCCGAGTTTAGCCTTACTGCTTGTGCCAAGCTACCAAGGGGGTGAGCAGGGGTTATCTTGGCGTGTGACTTCCTTGCCCTGACTAGAATGGTGGTTTCTGCCTGGCTTTGGCATCAGCCTTAGCCTACCAGAAATAGCCAGTTCTAACACACGTGCTTCAGTGGTCAGCGGCGATCAACCAGTTGTGGTTACCTACTTGCAAAGGCAGGCTCCTTCAGTTTTTGTGGAGCTGTAACAAGAAGTCAGCCAAATGTCTCTTGGAGCTCACCTCTTCTGTTTGGGGCTCAGGGATAACTGTCCTCAAGCAGGGCACCACAGGCACAGCCCTCTCTTTGCTTGCCCGAGGATCAGCAGGCGCAGTTCAGCCTTTGGTCCAGCCTCTCTTTGCCAGTTCAGGGGTAACAGCAGGGTAGTCCTTCTATGGTCCTCTCCCCACTGTAGACATGATTAAAGGAAAGGTCTTAGTGAGTTCCAGGGGTACCACTTTTTTGTTTATAACTTGCCCTTGCGGGATGCAGTGACTACTAGCCAATGGGCAAACATACACCTTCCTGTCTGATAATGATTTTCTGCAAAGAGTGGCATTTAGCAATCCCAGAGTACAATGTTCTGCCCACTCCCAAGATAACAGAACCCTTTTTTCGGTGTGAGGAGCTTGGTAGCCCACTTTAGAGGTGTGACTACTGATGGCTACACACTAATGGGTAAATCAGTATGGCAACTGTTTCACCCTATATGTCCTCAACGCCAACCTGTCTACTAGAACAAAAGAGCAGCTCCCGTTTCCAGTATCCACCATTTGCCCTTCAAAGTCGGCTTTCCCTCTGAAGCTTGCCTTTTTGGCTCACACCCTGTTTGGCGTCTTGTCAGGAGGTAACACCTCTTCCAATGGCAGACATTTATTGTATGCTTGCCGGGTAGCCATTAACACGTCTCCCCAGGAGGGCAAAAAGCTTTCTCATGGTCAACAACGTCAATGGACACTTGGGAAACCTTGGCAGCAGAGTGGCAACTTTCAAAATGTGCCTTTTACGCCAAATTTACATTACATTTGACTTGGGCATCAAGTCAGGTTTAATGCAGTGATTCTTTTTATACCCTAAAGTACCAACTTTAGTAGTTCCATTTAGAAGTTAGCACAGTTGATGAGTGGTTAGCGTTTAACCCTGTACCTGCAATGGGGCTATTAGCCTTTCTACAGTAAAAACAACAATCGTTTTTTCTGTTAGGTCATGTAAAAACACCTGTCCTACTGTTTAATATACAACACCCTGCCTTAGGGCATGACAGGCCTACCTTACAGGTGACTGATATATTATTAAACTGAACCTCTGGACTTTGTCATTAGATAAATGGTAAAGTCGACATAAGCAGTTTAAAACTGATCTAACAGTCTGCAGTGGCAGGCTGGGAGACATGTATTACTTTGTCACACTCGTGGGGGCACACTCAGTCCTGCAGTCCACAAAGGACACTTTAACTACAGGCCCTGGGTTCCCCTGCTACCATATACTAGGGACTTTAAAGTATGCTAACATATGCCAATTAGATATAAGCCAATTAAACATACGCTTTGAAAAGTCAGAGCACTGGCACTGAGATCTGGTTAGCAGGCATCAATGCACTCTCAGAGTCGAAAAACCACCAGCATCAGTCAAAAGCTTTACCGGTGATAGTGCGGAAAGAGAGGCAATTCCTTGCAGGATGGAGCTGTACAAATTTGAGATTTTATCTAACCTGTGCAATCTTCAATCATTCATGTTGGCCAAGCAATGTAGTGTTATGCTGACAATGTGGGGGGCCCATCTCATTGAACCCTTTCCCCTCAAAACTGTGTGTACAAACACAAAAATCTGTATGTTTATGGGGTAAGTCAAAAGTAAATAATGTCATGCACAGCATGTTTGTTAGTTTATTTTGTCCTTATGTAATGGAAACTTCAAATATATAATGCTATGGTCGTCCTACTCCTTCTAGCTGTCAAAATAGATAACCCCACTTCAAAAGGTCAACTAGACGTTTGTTTCCAGTCCTGAAGAGAGTGGATAGGAAGCATGTCTCCTACTGAAACATATGGCCTGGTGTATAAAGAGTCTCAGAACTTTTAAAAGTTCTGAGGACTGATAAACCTGCTTTCAATGGCGTCTTTTGAAACACAGACATTTACAGCATGTGAGTGGCAATGTGTCTTGGAAAGAACATTTTAATTTAAGATATGTTTCTGAAATCATTCACTGGGGAGCACCACAACACCTATTTTGCATTTTGAAATAAACAACCAGAACCTAAACTCTTAAAGCAGAACCTGTTCTCGATACACCAAAACATTGCAATTTTTGGGCCCGATTCATAAAGGTAAACTGAGATGAAAGTCTAACTTTACGACTTTAGGTATTCACAAAGGTCATTTATGAGTATTTGCTACTTGTAAATGCCCTTTGTGAATACCAAAAGTTGAACTTTACGACTTTTGGTAGTCACAAAGTGAATTTAAGAGAAGTAAAAGCCCTTTGTGAATAACCAAAGTCAGAAAGTTAGACTTTCCTCTCATTTTACCTTTGTGAATCAGGCCAAATGTGTGTAAAGTCTCTGAATTGCTATATTCTATTTGCTTCTTTTCTGGTCTGTTTTAATCATAAATAAAATTGTTTGTTGCTTGACTAAATTGGATTACATTTTTTAACTTGTGTATTTCTTAGTTTTATTGTTGTGTTGGTATTCGTGTTCTTATGTCCTCTTTTCTGAGGGAAGCCTGCCACTTGTGCCAAGCTACTAAGGGCAGACCCAGGGTTCCTCACAGAAACCTGAGTTTATTTGTAGAAACTAGGCTCAGCCATGGCTCACACAAAGCCTGAGGACTCTCTCTCCCTTAATTATCGATCAAGTTTCCTACTCAGAGTATTGATTATTGAAAATATAAAACAGCTTGTTCCACAGCCTCCAGGGTATATTGCTAGACTAAAGCTCACCCCAGTCACATAGTCCTGTTTTCATTGTTTTTCTAACAGTGGTATCCCTATTGCACCCAGTTATGGGATGAATATTCATAAGCATTACAGCATACCCATCTCCCCACCTGCAAATCAATGCTTCTGGAAACTCTCATAAATAGTTCTTAAACATCTGACTAAAAAAGTTGACAAATATTCCCCTTCAATGTGCAATGTACCATAATGTCCACCATTGCTTACAAATAGATTTCCTTGGGTGTCCAAGTTATCACATAAGTTGAAAAAAACACAATTTTATCACACATAGTTTAGTCAACAAACAAGTCAATTTGATTGTGAAACACTTGCAGCATAGCAGCCAGATCATTATTCTGCATATAAACAGCCTTGTGTTCCCTGCACTTTTTGGGGTCATAGATTCATTACAGCACATTTGCACAGCTGGAAACGTTTTAAGAAAAGAAAACATTTCTCAACCGTCACACCATGCCTGTGCATTTTTGGCACAAAAACCTGTTCCTACAGAACTGGCACTCAAGAGGCAATTCAGCATGCAGAATAACTAATACCTACGATGTGCAAGAGATTCAGATAACAACATTAATATTAAAAAATATGTGGGTAAAGCACTCATTAGTGCCACATGGTAAGTTCCTCACCCACAGCTGAGCTTACAGATGCTAACAGCCAAATATCTACATGTAGGGCGACATGCAAAGGCCCTGGAGCTGATTTATGCTGTTATGTAACATAGAGTCAATATTTGCAACAGACCAGAAACACTACCTAGACTGTCAGCTGTGTCCATCAATCCCGGTGATCACACAAGAACAGGCAAAGCTGCACCAGCAAAGGTGGAAAATTCAGCACAAAGACACAATTGATATAGAGCTAGAGTGGAGTAGGGTTATTACCAGGACAGAAAAAAAACATAGACAGCATTTGGCAGAAAGCAAGCAAACACATCATACCAGAGACTCAAACTAAAGTAGCAGGGCCAGGAAAGTAGAACACCAGAAAGTAAAGAAGCAGAAAGGGAAGTCAAGTAAACTGGAATTTTGGAATTCGGGAAATAGGGAAATAAAGGCAAGGACTGCAAAAAAGGGCACTGCAGAAGAGAAAGCTTAAGGGATCGCTAAGCACTGATGAGTGCGAGCTCAAGAATCATGCAAAACACTACAGTACAGTCCTAGATGTGGAAAGGAAACAACGGTACAACACTGCAAGTTCAGGAAACAAAATTACACTGCAAACAGGGCAGGTTCGGTAAACAATGATTGCTAAAGCTCCAGAATCAAGAATCATTAATGTCTGAAAACATAGGGCCAGCCAAAGAGGAACACTATTACAGTGACCAACACAGGACTGAAGCAAAACTAGACTTTGAAAGAGCTGTCTAATGATTACATGCCTCAGGTGTGATAAAGGTGGCACCTGCCAGAGATAAATGTGCTAAGTGCTCAACTCATCCTTGGCCGGCGAGAGTGGAAACAGTGCAGTGACCAGGGAATTCAAGTAATTAAAGGCTTTGCAGGAAAAAAATACAAACTGCCCAAATGCATGGATGTGGATTGCACGTGGAGTCCTTAGGAATTTCCAAGAATCCAGAAACCATTCTTGGGGCATATCACAATGTCAAAGCTTCTGGTAAATGTAGTCTTTGGGAGAAATATTGTTCTGGTGATCACAAAGCCCAACACTGATCCAACATGAAATGAAAATCTAGGATATTGTCCAAGAGGCTGAAAGTGACAAGATGAATACCATAAAATGCCAAGGAGGTTGTTCCAACACTTGGAGCTTGGTCCAGCTCTACAAGGTCCACCATATAGACACATTGAGGTGGCTACAAGAGCACAATGAGCGAATTGTGACACTCACAAGGTCTCAAGTAGAACTTCCTCGCATGAAGGACTTCCAGGTCATGCAGGATGGAGTTGTCATTTTCTGAAGCAGTGATTGTGTGCTAGTGCCCTATAAAGGGAGGCTGCACCCAAGTATTCATATGTCGCAATAAGAGGGCTTCAAGCGGAGAACCCAATGAGAAGGTGACATGCTTTGCATCAGAACAAAGAAGCAGCAAATGTTCTTGTGCATGCTGGTTCAGTGTTTACTTCTGGTGTGCTATATTTATTCAACATGTTACCTTTGTGTTTCATGTGATTTGTAATTGGAAGACATGCATTTAGTCTTTGGCGTGCAGCACACTTGGTGAATGGCAGCCATAACTTCCATTCCTCGGGTGGAGGACTTCCTCCATATCTAAAAATCTCTGCCATGTAGGAATGCAAACTCACAAAAGGGAAGTTTTATTTTAAAAAAACAGGAAAGCACTTACCCTGAAGTGAATAACGTTTTTATCCCTGAACACGAGGGCCTGAACTGTCATGCCTAGCATGATGGTGCAGGATTGGGAAAACAAATATTGGTCGTCCTCCCATAAATAGGGTGGGCTGGCTGTCACCATGACCTGGCGGCCAAGAGGTAGACAAACAGCCACATTAGGAGTTCTTGCCAGCGGAGCCAGCTTAGGTGCTGCTTGTGATCCATGAATTATCTTGATGTAAAAGGAGCAGGGCACTGTGGGTTTGGAAGGTAATTCCAATGAAGGCTTTACCCACCAAACACTTCAGAGCAAACATTGTTCAACACTTAAGAATATGACCAAAGTCAAATACACCTAGTACCAGCCCCCATTCTCTACCCTTCTTGGCACACAAAGAAAACTGGTTGTGAGACTTGCCACCCTGCTTGGTCACATGCCAGAAAAGAAAAGAGCTCTTTCCTATTACAATTTGTTGAGCTAATCCTAGCACATCTTTCAATAGAATCCACCTACCACAATTTCCCATTTGAGAGAAGAATCTCCAAAAACATCAACAGTAAGAACAAGCGGAAGAGACCACCACTTCAACTTGAGTATCCCATATTCTACTTTGACTTGAAGCAGTGACTGGTCCCACCTGTAGCTTTGTTGTTTAACTCAAAACGTATTGTTCCAGAGTATCTTCTTGCTACTCCAAGGATGGTGGAATGTTTCGCACATCACTGCCATAAGCCTTTGCTTAGGTGAGCTGAGCCCCAGACAAGTTTATAATTGCTATGCCACTTTTTTCGGAAGACTAGACATCTCCTAAACACACATTTCTCTTCTTGGTCCATCATAGCCCTTGATTCCGTTCCACTGAAAAAAACAATAACATAGTTCAGTATTTTATCTGAAAGTATTTCTTGTGCCATAAACTTTAAAAGCTACATATAAGAAATCTCAATTGGCCTGACAATTGAGATTTCTTATGTGTAGCTTTTCTTGTGCCATAAACTTTAAAAGCTAGCAATCTACCCTGGAGGCTACGGAACAAGCTGTTTTATATTTTCAGTAATCAATACTCTGAGTAGGAAACTTGATCGATAATTAAGGGAGAGAGAGTCCTCAGGCTTTGTGTGAGCCATGGCTGAGCCTAGTTTCTACAAATAAACACAGGTTTCTGTGAGGAACCCTGGGTCTGCCCTTAGTAGCTTGGCACAAGTGGCAGGCTTCCCTCAGAAAAAGTGGACATAAGAACACGAATACCAACACAACTATAAAACTAAGAAATACACAAGTTTAAAAATTTCATCTAATGTAGTCAAGCAACAAACAATTTTATTTATGATTGAAACAGACCAGAAAACAAGGAGAAATAATGCATTTCTCCTTGTTTCGCCAACTTAAGACTGGTTTACCCTGGTCTTAGTTTTGCCGCTGCCTGCTATTTACAATGCCCTTGTAAATAGGGGGCAGCGTCAAAATCAATTGGTGTTGCAGTGGAACGCCCACCGTAACACCCACTGCCTACCAGTTTCACGATAAGCATAGTGTGAAAGGGGTCCTTATTTACAAGGCAGGGTTAAGCCACGTTATGTGGCTTAACCCTGCCTTTTAAATAAGGTAATTGCCCTATCACCAACACAACGTCGTACAAAGTGACGTTGTGGTGGCGATAGGGGCTTGTACATATGCCCCTTAGTATCTTGAAGGTTGTGTTTGAGAAAGTCAGTGACTAGGCATAGGTGCAAGCAACTCCAAAGATGTAATAGTATGTGGATGTGTATATCTGAATTTCAACAAAAATTCTAAGTCTAGCCAAAGGCCAGCAAACTAGAAGCACAATGCCCACCAGCTATGAGATAAATGCCAAAATTTTCATGATTTAATAATTGGATACCACTAAAACGTTGGGGTGAAAATTGGATCAATAGGGATCCTATGTTTAACTCTCAATAAAAATTTAGTAGTGGCCCGACAATTAAATGTAGCTTTTAAAGTTTATGGCTCAAGAAAAGCTACACATAAGAAATCTCAATTGTCAGGCCAATTGAGATTTCTTATATGTAGCTTTTAAAGTTTATGGCACAAGAAATACTTTCAGATGAAATACTGAACTATGTTATTGTTTTTTTCAGTGGAACGGAATCAAGGGCTATGATGGACCAAGAAGAGAAATGTGTGTTTAGGAGATGTCTAGTCTTCCGAAAAAAGTGGCATAGCAATTATAAACTTGTCTGGGGCTCAGCTCACCTAAGCAAATGCTTATGGCAGTGATGTGCGAAACATTCCACCATCCTTGGAGTAGCACGAAGATACTCTGGAACAAGACGTTTTGAGTTAAACAACAAAGCTACAGGTGGGGCCAGTCACTGCTTCAAGTCAAAGTAGAATATGGGATACTCAAGTTGAAGTGGTGGTCTCTTCCGCTTGTTCTTACTGTTGATGTTTTTGGAGATTCTTCTCTCAAATGGGAAATTGTGGTAGGTGGATTCTATTGAAAGATGTGCTAGGATTAGCTCAACAAATTGTAATAGGAAAGAGCTCTTTTCTTTTCTGGCATGTGACCAAGCAGGGTGGCAAGTCTCACAACCAGTTTTCTTTGTGTGCCAAGAAGGGTAGAGAATGGGGGCTGGTCCTAGGTGTATTTGACTTTGGTCATATTCTTAAGTGTTGAACAATGTTTGCTCTGAAGTGTTTGGTGGGTAAAGCCTTCATTGGAATTACCTTCCAAACCCACAGTGCCCTGCTCCTTTTACATCAAGATAATTCATGGATCACAAGCAGCACCTAAGCTGGCTCCGCTGGCAAGAACTCCTAATGTGGCTGTTTGTCTACCTCTTGGCCGCCAGGTCATGGTGACAGCCAGCCCACCCTATTTATGGGAGGACGACCAATATTTGTTTTCCCAATCCTGCACCATCATGCTAGGCATGACAGTTCAGGCCCTCGTGTTCAGGGATAAAAACGTTATTCACTTCAGGGTAAGTGCTTTCCTGTTTATTTTAAATAAAACTTCCCCTTTGGGAGTTTGCATTCCTACCTGGCAGAGATTTTTAGATATGGAGGAAGTCCTCCACCCGAGGAATGGAAGTTATGGCTGCCATTCACCAAGTGTGCTGCACGCCAAAGACTAAATGCATGTCTTCCAATTAAGAATCACATGAAACACAAAGGTAACATGTTGAATAAATATAGCACACCAGAAGTAAACACTGAACCAGCATGCACAAGAACATTTGCTGCTTCTTTGTTCTGATGCAAAGCATGTCACCTTCTCATTGGGGTTCTCCGCTTGAAGCCTCTTATTGCGACATATGAATACTTGGGTGCAGCCTCCCTTTATAGGGCACTAGCACACAATCACTGCTTCAGAAAATGACAACTCCATCCTGCATGACCTGGAAGTCCTTCATGCGAGAAAGTTCTACTTGAGACCTTGTGAGTGTCACAATTCGCTCATTGTGCTCTTGTAGCCACCTCAATGTGTCTATATGGTGGACCTTGTAGAGCTGGACCAAGCTCCAAGTGTTGGAACAACCTCCTTGGCATTTTATGGTATTCATCTTGTCACTTTCAGCCTCTTGGACAATATCCTAGATTTTCTTTTCATGTTGGATCAGTGTTGGGCTTTGTGATCACCAGAACAATATTTCTCCCAAAGACTACATTTACCAGAAGCTTTGACATTGTGATATGCCCCAAGAATGGTTTCTGGATTCTTGGAAATTCCTAAGGACTCCACGTGCAATCCACATCCATGCATTTGGGCAGTGTGCATTTTTTTCCTGCAAAGCCTTTAATTACTTGAATTCCCTGGTCACTGCACTGTTTCCACTCTCGCCGGCCAAGGATGAGTTGAGCACTTAGCACATTTATCTCTGGCAGGTGCCACCTTTATCACACCTGAGGCATGTAATCATTAGACAGCTCTTTCAAAGTCTAGTTTTGCTTCAGTCCTGTGTTGGTCACTGTTATAGTGTTCCTCTTTGGCTGGCCCTATGTTTTCAGACATTAATGATTCTTGATTCTGGAGCTTTAGCAATCATTGTTTACCGAACCTGCCCTGTTTGCAGTGTAATTTTGTTTCCTGAACTTGCAGTGTTGTACCGTTGTTTCCTTTCCACATCTAGGACTGTACTGTAGTGTTTTGCATGATTCTTGAGCTCGCACTCATCAGTGCTTAGCGATCCCTTAAGCTTTCTCTTCTGCAGTGCCCTTTTTTGCAGTCCTTGCCTTTATTTCCCTATTTCCCGAATTCCAAAATTCCAGTTTACTTGACTTCCCTTTCTGCTTCTTTACTTTCTGGTGTTCTACCTTCCTGGCCCTGCTACTTTAGTTTGAGTCTCTGGTATGATGTGTTTGCTTGCTTTCTGCCAAATGCTGTCTATGTTTTCTTTCTGTCCTGGTAATAACCCTACTCCACTCTAGCTCTATATCAATTGTGTCTTTGTGCTGAATTTTCCACCTTTGCTGGTGCAGCTTTGCCTGTTCTTGTGTGATCACCGGGATTGATGGACACAGCTGACAGCCTAGGTAGTGTTTCTGGTCTGTTGCAAATAATGACTCTATGTTACATAACAGCATAAATCAGCTCCAGGGCCTTTGCATGTCGCCCTACATGTAGATATTTGGCTGTTAGCATCTGTAAGCTCAGCTGTGGGTGAGGAACTTACCATGTGGCACTAATGAGTGCTTTACCCACATTATTTTTAATATTAATGTTGTTATCTGAATCTCTTGCACATCGTAGGTATTAGTTATTCTGCATGCTGAATTGCCTCTTGAGTGCCAGTTCTGTAGAAACAGGATTTTGTGCCAAAAATGCACTGGCATGGTGTGACGGGTGAGAAATGTTTTCTTTTCTCAAAACGTTTCCAGCTGTGCAAGTGTGCTGTAATGAATCTATGACCCCAAAAAGTGCAGGGAACACAAGGCTGTTTATATGCAGAATAATCATCTGGCTGCTATGCAGCAGGTGTCTCATAATCAAATTGACTTGTTTGTTGACTAAACTATGTGTGATAAAATTGTGTTTCTTTTCAACTTATGTGATAACTTGGCCACCCCAGGAAATCTATTTGTAAGCAATTGTGGACATTATGGTACATTGCACATTGAAGGGGAATATTTGTCAACTTTTTTAGTCAGTTGTTTGATAACGATTTATGGAGGTTTTCCAAAAGCATCATTGGCAGGTGGGGGATATGGGTATGCTGTAATGCTTTTGAATATTCATCCCATAACTGGGTGCAATAGGGATACCATTGTTAGAAAAACAATGAAAACAGGACTATGTGACTGGGTGAGCTTTAGTCTAGCAAATGCATTATTTCTCCTCGTTTTTGCTTTTTCCATGTGTGCTGCCTTGTGCAGCACACATAGAAAAAGCAAAATGCCTTAGATTGTTTATGAATAGGAAGGTCCCCCTTCCTGACATAAAAAAATCTTTAAAAAAACAATGCCATTGTGTGACTTCCATGTGTGCTGCATTAAGCAGCACATATAGAAGTGACAAAATGGAATTTAAGATTGTTATGTACTGGAAGGTGGACTTTCGTGTACATAAACAATCTTTCCCCTGCAAGTAGACACCCTTGCACTATGGTGCAAGGGTGCCTGCATTGGCGCTACACTGCTAAGCGTGGTGCCAGCACAGGGTGATATGCAAGGCTGAACTCTATTGTTGTAAATATGGTGCAGCCTTGCATTTCTGAATTGGCGGAAAGAGGCATTAGGCCATGACGGCTAACGCCTCACTCCGCCACTTCCTTGAACATATGCCCCTAAGGGCCTTATTATGATTAGGGTTGGACTGCCTTAGCCATGGTGTCATTGTGGCACCACCACACCGGCAGTCTGACCGCTCTATTACAACTTGGGTAGTCAACACATCAGCACCACCGTAACCGGCAGGGATTAGAGATCCATGGAAGTATTGTGGCGGTCTTGAGACCACAGTAATCTCACCAAGCATATTACGAGTTTCCTCACTGCCACACTTTTCATGGCGGTGCAACCACCATTAAAAGTGTGGTGAAGAGGAAACCTTTGTGCCTCTGTGTCATGGGGTGCATTCAGGAGGGCACATGTTGTCCCCCCTGACTGTATGTACCCAAAGTTCCTGCAAGGCATGGACTTAATAGTCCATGCCCTGCAGGAACTGTCTTTGATTTTCCCATTGCGGTGCCTTTTTTAAAGTCACCGTTGTGGGACCACCAAAGAACTGCCTGCCAGTGCGGTCACGGACGCACTAAAATAGTTGCACGCTGTTTTAATTGCTTTGCTACGGAATTTTTAACTTTTTTAGAATTTGTTCCTTACTTTTGCTCTTATTATGGTACTGTCCCTCGCCTGCTGCTATACCTTTTTTTAGAAAAATATCGTATTCCCATTGTATTGTTATTTTACCTGTTGCTGCCTACTTTCGTCATGCCAGTGCCCCGGTCCACCACAGGTTTTCCCGCTTGCTTTGGAGGGCGCCGGCATAGACATTAGGGCACTTCCTGCTTGGTAGGTGGAGCCACTAGTGCGGTTAGCGCTCTAGCGCTCAGCTTATAAATTGCACATCGCCGGCTCACCGCACAGCGCACGCGCGCATGGGGCGCGCCAAAGGCAAGCCCGTCTGCGCCCGTCCGCGCTGCGACTGTGCCAGGGGCCAGGGATGCTGTCTTTCGTAATACATTTCTACAGGCTAGGACCAATCATACGAGACAGGCCCTGCTGGACCTCCGTCCATCAGCCAGGATCTGCCACCGCACCTGGGACCCTGATGCTCTCTCAGGCAAGTTACTTTCAGGATGCTCAAGTTGCGATATAAGTGGGTGGCTGGGAAACAAGAACTGGATCGATCCCACTGCCACTAGGCCCCCCTCCTAATCAGAGGGTTGCACAGGGTTTTCTTATAAATGCCAGATCTATAATAAAAAATAAGATTGCCTTTAGAGACTTTGTCTCAGCTAGAAAGCCTACTTGAGTTTTTGTTACCGAAACCTGGGCTACGGATACGTCAGGCCCGGATTTGGTTGATGCAATCCCCACTGGCTATTCTATGACCAGATTGGACAGAGTAGGCCGGCGAGGAGGAAGGCAGGGAATCCTGTGTAAGGATGCCCTTATCTGCCGTACTCAGACTCTTACCTCTTCCTCTGACCCGTATCAGGCCTTCTATTTTTCAATCAACCTCCACCCTTCAGAAAGCTTTTCGGGCCTTTTATGTTATGGGCAACCGGGGCCGAGGTCATCCTTTAGCCAGGACCTCAGTAAATTGATAGAATCTTTCCTTGAGGGAGCCAATATTACTCTTCTGGGGGACTTCAATTTTCACCTGGAGAATACTTTGTGTAGAGATACCCAAGCTCTCTTGGAAACACTGGGCTGTTGCAGTCTGGTACAGCTGGTGGAAGGTCCTACCCGCTCAGCAGGACATACCCTTGATGGGGTTTTCTCCCATGATCAGAGACTGAAGGTGGGGCAGCCTATCCCCCTAGCCTGGTCTGATCATTTTGCTGTGCCGGTTGATCTGCATTTTCAGGTGGCAGTACCTCCGATTCCTGGTGTTAGTAAGCATAAGGAAAGAAGGAACTTTAACTACATAAATAGGGATACACTTTCGCCTTTCCTGAATAAGTTGGAACTCTCTAATTAGCCTGATGCCAACTCGGCGGCCTTGGAGCTTTCTCATACACTCACACTAGCGATGGACGCCCTTGCCCCAGCTAAGAGGCATTACTCAGCTAGAAAAAGCCCGTCTGCTCCCTTGTTCTCAGACAGACTCAGAACGCTGAGACAAGGGTGTCGAAAATAGGAGAGGCAGTGGCGAGCCCTCTTAGAGTCCCTGTAGAAAGAGCGTCATAAGCATTGTCTAAAAAAATATGAATCTGCTATCTTAGAAGAAAAAAGATCATACTTTTCTGGGGTTACAGCCTTGTTAAACTCCTCGAGGGATCTTTTTAGGATCATTGATTCTTTAACCTCCCCACAGGTAGCAGACCCCATAGAAGGATCCCAGGAATTCTGTGACAAAATCTCCGGCTTTTTCTATACCAAAATTTCGGAGATTTATGCCTCACTAGAAACAGCAGACTCTTCTATCAGGTGAGGCATTTCAATCCCTACCTTTTTCAGAGAGAGTATGCCTAGGGAGCTGACCCCGACACTTCGCAGCTTTCCCCTGCTGTCATTAGAGATTGTTGACAGGCTTCTCGACAGCGTTAACTCAGGCTCTGCCTTGGACCCATGTCCTCTTAAGGTGCTTAAAGCCTGCCGGGAAGCTGTCATTCCTCCTCTCATGGAGGTTATGAACCGCGCCATCTCTGAGGGAATCTATCCCTCCGTGTGGAAGACTGCGGCTGTGAAACCTCTCTTGAAGAAACCCTCTTTGGATCCGGGCGTCTTGAAAACATTTCGATCCATTTTCTTACTGCCTGCCCCTGCTTTTTAAATCTCCATCTCAGTACTTATTTAAAGGACCATCACCTTCTGGACAGATCCCAACACGGCTTCAGGAGACATCATAGCACGGAGACTACCCTCACGGCAATCCTCAATAACATTCGCACCCAGGTCGACACTCTCTTGATTCTGCTGGATCTCACCACAGCGTTCGACACCCTGTTTCCCCATATTCTGGTGTTAGAAGAGATAAGTGTCTAGGGTTCTGCCTTGAGTCTCCTTGCCTCCTTTCTCTGTGAAAGGGAACAGAGGGTGAAGATGGGCCAGTTCCTTTCTGCTCCCAAACCCTTGCACTGTGGGGTTCCACAGGGATCCTCTTTAAGCCCTACGCTTTTTAACGTATATGTGGCCCCCCTGGCAAGTGTGGTGAGATCATTTGGGCTGGAGGTTCTGTCATACGCGGACGACACCCAAATAATGGTCTTTATTACACACACGGTAAAGGACTGTGCCCTAGATTTCAGGCCTCCCATGGGAAGTACTTGGGGGTGATAGTGGACACTGCCCTCTCTTTAGATCTTCAGGTAAACAGGACTGTTTCCACCTGTTTCAGCATTAGGATTATTATTATTATTAGGATCCTCAGGAAGATCGCCCATTTTCTTTCCCCTGATGCACATAAGCAGGCCACTATGGCATTAGTGTCCTCCAGACTAGACTATTGCAATGCCCTTTATATGGGCATTAACAAGAGCCTTATCCACCAGCTCCAAATGGCACAGAACGCGGCAGCAAGGCTGGTGTTGAATCTTCCTAGATACAATTCAGCCAAGGCCGCATTCAGGAGCCTGCACTGGCTTCCGATGGACCGCAGGATCACTTTCAAGATCCTGTGTCTGATCCATGAAGCCTTTTATTTACGCGGGCCCCGAAGACACACCAATGGGAAAATCGGTATGGCAACTGTTTCACCCTATATGTCCCCAATGCCAACCTGTCCACTAGAACAAAAGAGCAGCTCCCATTTCCAGTGTCCACCATTTGCCCTTCAAAGTCGGATTTCCCTTTGAAGTTTGCCTTTTGGGCTCACACCCTGTTTGGCTTCTTGTCAGGTGGTAACACCTCTTCCAATGGCAGACATTTATTGTATGCTTGCCAGGTAGCCATTCACACATCTCCGCAGGAGGGCAAAACGCTTTCTCATGGTCAGCAACGTCAATGGACACTTGGAAAACCTTGGCAGCAGAGTGGCAACTTTCAAAATGTGCCTTTTACGCCAAATTTATATTACATTTGACTTGGGCATCAAGTCAGGTTTAATGCAGTGATTCTTTTTATACCCTGAGGTACCAACTTTAGTAGTTCCATTTAGAAGTTAGCACAGTTGTGGTTAGCGTTTAACCCTGTACTTGCAATGGGGCTATTAGCCTTTCTACAGTAAAAACAACTATCTTTTTTTCTATGAGGTCATGTAAAAACACCTGTCCTACTGTTTAATATACAACATCCTGCCTTAGGGCATGACAGGCCTAACTTACAGGTGACTGATATAATATTAAAAGGAAGGTCTGGACTTTGTTATTAGATAAATGGCAAAGTCGACATTAGCAGTTACACCTCCAAAGCCACCTTTAAGGGATGGATACATTGGGTTACATTCCTAAGAGGCGCTGACAAAACAGCTATAAAATACACACCCTGGAAGAAGCCCAAAAGACAGATGTGGTCAGCGTTAGACAGTGCACTTGACCCTTTCAAACCACCGTAGCCAAATAAACCACGGTTCTGTAGAACACGGTGGGACGACGATCTTTAACCACCTGCCAACAGCTATATGTTACATGTTGCATGTTACATGTTCACGAAAAAGCTAAGAGCTAACAAGTCCACCGATATATGGAATAGAACTATTAGCCCAAATGGACAGGGAAGTAACCGCCCAACAGAGTAAAACAACCCACATGTATTAATGTATTACTTTGTCACACTCGTGGTGGCACACTCAGTGCTGCAGTGCACAAAGGACACTTTAACTACAGGCCCTGGGTTCCCCTGATACAGTATACAAGGGACTTTAAAGTATCCTAACATATGCCAATTAGATATTAGCCAATTAAACATACTATTTTAAAAGTCAGAGCACTGGCACTGAGATCTGGTTAGCAGGCATCAATGCACTCTCAGAGTCGAAAAACCACCAGCATCAGTCAAAAGCTTTACCGGTGATAATGCGAAAAGAGAGGCAATTCCTTGCAGGATGGAGCTGTACAAATTTGAGATTTTATCTAACCTGTGCAATCTTCAATCATTCATGTTGGCCAAGCAATGTAGTGTTATGCTGACAATGTGGGGGGCCCATCTCATTGAACCCTTTCCCCTCAAAACTGTGTGTACAAACACAAAAATCTGTATGTTTATGGGGTAAGTCAAAAGTAAATAATGTCATGCACAGCATGTTTATTAGTTTATTTTGTCCTTATGTAATGGAAACTTCAAATATATAATGCTATGGTCATCCTACTCATTCTAGCTGTCAAAATAGATAACCCTACTTCAAAAGGTCAACTAGATGTTTGTTTGCGGTCCTGAAGAGAGTGGATAGGGAGCCTGTCTCCTACTGAAACATATGGCCTGGTGTATAAAGAGTCATAGAACTTTTAAAAGTTCTGAGGACTGATAAACCTGCTTTCAATGGCGTCTTTTGAAACACAGACATTTACAGCATGTGAGTGGCAATGTGTCTTGGAAAGAACATTTTAATTTAAGATCTGTTTCTGAAACCATTCACTGGGGAGCACCACAACCCCTATTTTGCATTTTGAAAAAAAACAACCAGAACCTAAACTCTTAAAGCAGAACTTGTTCTCGATACACCAAAACATTGCAATTTTGGGCCCGATTCACAAAGGTAAACTGAGATGAAAGTCTAACTTTACGACTTTAGGTATTCACAAAGGTCATTTATGAGCATTTGCTACTTGTAAATGCCCTTTGTGAAAACCAAAAGTTGAACTTTATGACTTTCGGTGTTCACAAAGGCATTTATGAGTATGTGCTACTTGTAAATGCCCTTTGTGAATACAAAAAGTTGAACTTTACGACTTTTGGTAGTCACAAAGGGAATTTACGAGTAGTAAATGCCCTTTGTGAATAACCAAAGTCAGAAAGTTAGACTTTCCTCTCATTTTACCTTTGTGAATCAGGCCAAATGTGTGTAAAATCTCTTAATTGCTATATTCTATTTGCTTTTTTCTGGTCTGTTTTAATCATAAATAAAATTGTTTGTTGCTGGACTAAATTGGATGACATTTTTTAACTTGTGTATTTCTTAGTTTTATTGTTGTGTTGTTATTCGTGTTCTTATGTCCTCTTTTTCTGAGGGAAGCCTACCACTTGTGCCAAGCTACTAAGGGCAGACCCAGGGTTCCTCACAGAAACCTGTGTTTATTTGTAGAAACTAGGCTCAGCCATGGCTCACACAAAGCCTGAGGACTCTCTCTCCCTTAATTATCGATCAAGTTTCCTACTCAGAGTATTGATTATTGAAAATATAAAACAGCTTGTTCCACAGCCTCCAGGGTATATTGCTAGACTAAAGCTCACCCCAGTCACATAGTCCTGTTTTCATTGTTTTTCTAACAGTGGTATCCCTATTGCACCCAGTTATGGGATGAATATTCATAAGCATTACAGCATACCCATCTCCCCACCTGCAAATCAATGCTTCTGGAAAACTCTCATAAATAGTTCTTAAACATCTGACTAAAAAAGTTGACAAATATTCCCCTTCAATGTACAATGTACCATAATGTCCACCATTGCTTACAAATAGATTTCCTGGGGTGGCCAAGTAATCACATAAGTTGAAAAGAAACACAATTTTATCACACATAGTTTAGTCAACAAACAAGTCAATTTGATTGTGAAACACTTGCAGCATAGCAGCCAGATGATTATTCTGCATATAAACAGCCTTGTGTTCCCTGCACTTTTTGGGGTCATAGATTCATTACAGCACACTTGCACAGCTGGAAACGTTTTGAGAAAAGAAAACATTTCTTAACCGTCACACCATGCCTGTGCATTTTTGGCACAAAAACCTGTTCCTACAGAACTGGCACTCAAGAGGCAATTCAGCATGCAGAATAACTAATACCTACGATGTGCAAGAGATACAGATAACGACATTAATATTAAAAATAATGTAGGTAAATCACTCAGTAGTGCCACATGGTAAGTTCCTCACCCACAGCTGAGCTTACAGATGCTAACAGCCAAATATCGACACGGGGGGCGACATGCAAAGGCTCTGGAGTTGATGTAACTGTTATGTAACATGGAGTCAATACTTGCAACAGACCAGAAACACTACCTAGGCTGTCAGCTGTGTCCATCAATCCCGGTGATCACACAGGAACAGGCCAAGCTGCACCAGCAAAGGTGGAAAAGTCAGCACAAAGCCACAATTGATATAGAGAGCTAGAGTGGAGTAGGGATTATTACTAGGACAGAAAGAAAACATGGACAGCATTAGGCAGAAAGCAAGCAAACACATCATACCAGGGACTCAAACTAAAGTAGCAGGGCCAGGAAGGTAGAACACCAGAACGTAAAGAAGCAGAAAGGGAAGTCAAGTAAACTGGGATTTTGGAATTCAGGAAGTAGGGAAATAAAGGCAAGGACTGCACAAAAGGGCACTGCAGAAGAGAAAGCTTAAGGAATCGCTAAGCACTGATGAGTGCGAGCTCAAGAATCATACAAAACACTACAGGACATTCCTAGATGTGGAAAGGAAACAACGGTACAACACTACAAGTTCAGGAAACAAAATTGCACTGCTAACAGGGCAGGTTCGGTAAACAATGATTGCTAAAGCTCCAAATCAAGAACCATTAATGTCTGAAAACAGAGGGCCAGCCAAAGAGGAACACTATTACAGTGACCAACACAGGACTGAAGCAAAACTAGACTTTGAAAGAGCCTCTAATGATTACATGCCTCAGGTGTGATAAAGGTGGCACCTGCCAGAGATAAGTGTGCCAAGTTCTACACACATCTTTGGCCGGCGAGAGTGGAAACACTGCAGTGACCAGGGAATTCAAGTAATTGAAGGCTTTGCAGGAAAAGAATGCAAACTGCCACAAATGCTGGCATGGATGTGGAATGCACGTGGAGTCCTTAGGAATTTCCAAGAAGCCAGAAACCATTCTTGGGACATATCACAATGTCAAAGCTTCTGGTAAATGTAGTCTTTGAGAGAAATATCGTTCTGTGATCACAAAGCCCAACATTGATCCAACATGAAAAGGAAATCTAGGATATTGTCCAAGAGGCTGAAAGTGACAAGATGAATACCATAAAATGCCAAGGAGGTTGGTTGTTCGAACACTTGGAGCTTGGTCCAGCTCTGGAGGGTCCACCAGATAGACACATTGAGGTGGCTACAAGAGCACATCGAGCGAATTGTGACACTCACAAGGTCTCAAGTAGAACGTCCTCGCATGAAGGACTTCCTGGTCATGCAGGATGGAGCGGTCATTTTCTGAAGCAGTGATTGTGTGCTAGTGCCCTATAAAAGGAGGCTGCAGCCAAGTATTCATATGTCGCAATAAGAGGGCTTCAAGCGGAGAACCCCAATGAGAAGGTGACATGCTTTGCATCAGACCAAATAAGCACAAATGGTCTTGTGCATGCTGGTTCAGTGTTTACTTCTGGTGTGATATATTTATTCAGGATGTATGACGTGACAACGCATACTGTTACCACGCATACCTTTACAACGCGGTATTTACAACGAATACCGTTACAACGCATAGCGCTTAGAGGTGCTGGATAGTGGTAAGTATAATTTTATATTCCAACTCCAGTCCCCGTGGACACTAGGGAAGGTGTTGGATATAAAATTATACTTATTCCCTATCCTAGAGCGCCCCCCAGCGCAATGCGTTGTAATGGTATGCGTGGTAATGCCTGCGTTCTAATGGTAGTGCGTTGTAAAACTTCCGTTGTAAACGTTGCATACCATTTATTCAACATGTTACCTTTGTGTTTCATGTGATTTGTAATTGGAAGACCTGCATTTAGTCTTTGGCGTGCAGCACACTTGGTGAATGGCAGCCATAACTTCCATTCCTCGGGTGGAGGACTTCCTCCATATCTAAATATCTCTGCCAGGCAGGAATGCAAACTCCCAAATGGGAAGTTTTATTTTAAAAAACAGAAAAGCACTTACCCTGAAGTGAATAACGTTTTTATCCCTGAACACGAGGGCCTGAACTGTCATGCCTAGCATGATATTGCAGGATAGGGAAAACAAATAATTGTCGCCCTCCCATAAATAGGGTGGGCTGGCTGTCATCATGACCTGGCGGCCAAAAGGTAGACAAACAGCCACGTTAGGAGTTCTTTCCAGTGGAGCCAGCTTGGTAGCTGCTTGTGATCCATCACTTATCCTGATGTAAAAGGAGCAGGGCACTGTGGGTTTGGAAGGTAATTCCAATGAAGGCTTTACCCACCAAACACTTCAGTGCAAACATTGTTCAACACTTAAGAATATGGCCAAAATCAAATACACCTAGGACCAGCCCCCATTCTCTAGCCCCCATTCTCTACCCTTCTTGGCACACAAAGAAAACCGGTTGTGAGACTTGCCACCCTGCTTGGTCACATGCCAGAAAACAAAAGAGCTCTTTCCTATTACAATCCTAGCACATCTTTCAATAGAATCCACCTACCACAATTCCCCATTTGAGAGAAGAATCTCCAAAAACATCAACAGTAAGAACAAGCGGAAGAGACCACCACTTCAACGTGAGGATCCCATATTCTACTTTGACTTGTAGCAGCGACTGGTCCCACCTGTATCTTTGTTGTTTAACTCAAAACGTCTTGTTCCAGAGTATCTTCTTGCTACTCCAAGGATGGTGGAATGTTTCGCACATCACTGCCATAAGCATTTGCTTAGGTGAGCTGAGCCCCAGACAAGTTTATAATTGCTATGCCAATTTTTTCGGAAACTAGATATCTCCAAAACACACATTTCTCTTCTTGGCCCATCATAGCCCTTGATTCCGTTCCACTGAGAAAAACAATAACATAGTTCAGTATTTCATCTGAAAGTATTTCTTGTGCCATAAACTTTAAAAGCTACATTTAAGAAATCACAATGGTCGGGGCCACTACTACATTTTTATTGAGAGTTAAACATAGGATCCCTATTGATCCCATTTTCACCCCAACGTTTTAGTGGTATCCAATTATTAAATCATGAATAGTTTGGCATGTATCTCATAGCTGGTGGGCATTGTGCTTCTACTTTGCTGGCCTTTGGCTAGACTTAGAATTTCTGTTGAAATTCAGATATACACATCCACATACTATTACGTCATTGGAGTTGCTTGCACCTATGCCTAGTCACTGACTTTCTCAAACACAACCTTCAAGATACGAAGGGGCATATGTACAAGCCCCTATCGCCACCACAACATCACTTTTTATGACGTTGTAGTGGTGATAGGGAAATTACCTTATTTACAAGGCAAGGTTAAGCCACTTAACGTGGCTTAACCCTGCCTTGTAAATAAGGTCCCCTTTCACACTATGCTTAACGTGAAACTGGTGGGCAGTGGGTCTTGCGGTGGATGTTCCACTGCAACACCAATTGGTTTTGACGCTGCCCCCCATTTACAAGGGCAGCGTAAACAGCAGGCACCGGCAAAACTAAGACCAGGGTAAACCTAGTCTTAAGTTGGCGAAACAAGGAGAAATGCATTATTTCTCCTTGTTTTTGCTTTTTCCATGTGTGCTGCCTTGTGCAGCACACATGGAAAAAGCAACATGCCTTAGATTGTTTATGAATAGGAAGGTCCCCCTTCCTGACATAAAACATCTTTTAAAAAACAATGCCATTGTGTGACTTCCAGCACATATAGAAGTGACAAAATGGCATTTAAAGATTGTTATTTACAGGAAGGTGGACCTTCGTGTACATAAACAATCTTTTCCCTGCAAGTAAACCCCCTTGCAATATGGTGCAAGGGTGCCTGCATGTGGCGCTACCCTGCTAAGTGTGGTGCCAGCACAGGGCGAAATGCAAGGCTGAACCCTATTGTTGTAAATATGGTGCAGCCTTGCATTTCTGAATTGGCGGAATGAGGCATTAGGCCATGACGGCTAACGCCTCACTCCACCACTTCCTTGAACATATGCCCCTAAGGGCCTTATTATGACTAGGGTGGTCTATCGGACTGCCTTAGGGATGGTGGCATTGTGGCACCACCGCACCGGCAGTCTGACTGCCCTATCACAACTTGGGCAGTCTCCACATCAGCACCACCGCAACCGGCAGAGATCAGAGATCCCTGGCAGTATTGTGGCGTCTTGAGACCACAGTAATCTCACCAAACATATTACAAGTTTCCTCACTGCCACACTTTTCATGGCGGTGCAGCCACCATCAAAAGTGTGGTGAAGAGGAAACAAAGGGGGCCTTACATGGCCCCTTTGTGCCTCTGCGTCATGGGGTGCATTCAGGACGCACATGTTGTCCCCCCTGCCTGTATGTACCCCAAGTTCCTGTAGGGCATGGAATTAATATTCCATGCCCTACAGGAACTGTCTTTGATGCTCCCATTGCAGTGCCTTTTTCAAAGGCACCGCTATGGGACCACCAAAGAACTGCCTGCCAGTGCGGTCACGGACGCACTAAAATAGTTGCACGCTGTTTTAATTGCTTTGCTACTGAATGTTTAACTTTTTTAGAATTTGTACCTTACTTGTGCTCTTATTATGGTACTGTCCCTCGCCTGCTGCTATTCCTTTTTTTAAGAAAAATATTGTATTCCCATTGTATTGTTCTTTTACCTGGTGCTGCTTACTCTCCTCATGCCTTCTATTTTTCAATCAACCTCCACCCTTCGGAAAGCTTTTCGGGCCTTTTATGTTATGGGCAACCGGGGCCTAGGTCATCCTTTAGCCAGGACCTCAGTAAATTAATAGAACCTTTCCTTGAGGGAGCCAATATCACTCTTCTGGGGGACTTCAAGTTTCACTTGGAGAATACTTTGTGTAGAGATACCCAAGCTCTCTTGGAAACACTGGGCTGTTGCGGTCTGGTACAGCTGGTGGAAGGTCCTACCCACTCAGCAGGACATACCCTTGATGGGGCTTTCTCCAACGATCAGAGGCTGAAGGTGGGGCAGCCTATCCACTAGCCTGGTCTGATCATTTTGCTGTGCCGTTTGACCTGTATTTTCAGGTGGCAGTACCTCCTATTCCTGGTGTTAGTAAGCATAAAGAAAGAAGGAACTTTAACCTTATAAATAGGTATACACTTTTGCCTTTCCTGAATAAGTTGGAGCTCTCTAATCAGCCTGATGCCAACTCTGCGGCTTTGGAGCTTTCTCATACACTCACACTAGCGATGGACGCCCTTGCCCCAGCTAAGAGGCATTACTCAGCTAGAAAAAGCCTGTCTGCTCCCTGATTCTCAGACAGACTTAGAACGCTGAGACAAGGGTGTCGAAAACAGGAGAGGCAGTGGTGAGCCCACTTAGAGCCCCTGGAGAAAGAGCGTCATAAGCATTGTCTGAAAGAATGTAAAACGGCTATCTTAGAAGAAAAAAGATCATACTTTTCTGGGGTTACAGCCTCGTTAAACTCCTCGAGGGATCTTTTTAAGATCATTTCGACCCATTTCCTTACTGCCTGGCCCTGCTAAAATGTTGGAGGCTTATTTAAATCTCCGTCTCAGTACTTATTTAAAGAACCATCACCTTCTGGACTGATCCCAACACGGCTTCAGGAGACATCATAGCATGGAGACCGCCCTCACGGTAGTCCTCAATAACATTCGCACCAAGGTCGACACCGGCCATACCACTCTCTTGATTCTGCTGGATCTCCCGCAGCGTTCGACACCCTGTCTCCCCATATTCTGGTGTCTCGATTAGAATAGAGAGGTGTCGAGGGTTCTGCCTTGAGTCTCCGTGCCTCCTTTCTCTGTGAAAGGGAACAGAGGGTGAAGATGGGCCAGTTTCTTTCTGCTCCCAAAACCTTGCACTGTGGGGTTCCACAGGGCTCCTCTTTAAGCCCTACGCTTTTTAACATATATATGACCCCCCTGGCAAGTGTGGTGAGATCATTTGGGCTGGAGGTGCTGTCATACGCAGACAACACCCAAATAATGGTCTCCATTACACATACGGTAAAGGACTGTGCCCTAAATTTCAGGAACTGCCTGGAGGCTGTTTCCCAATGGATGGTGGAGAATTTAATGAAGTTGAATAGAGAAAAGACCGAGGTTCTGATTTTTGGGAAAGATCAGGCAATCTGGTCCAGTGAGTGGTGGACGTCCGCGCTCGGGGAGTGCCCTTGCCCGGCCTCCCATGGGAAGAACTTCGGGTTGATAGTGGACACTGCCCTCTCTTTAGTTCCTCAGGTAAACAGGACTGTTTTCACCTGTTTCGGCATTATTAGGATCCTCAGGAAGATCGCACATTTCCTTTCCTCTGTTGCACGTATGCAGGCCACTATAGCATTAGTGTCTTCCAGACTGGACTATTGCAATGCCCTTTATATGGGCATTAACAAGAGCCTTATCCACCGGCTCCAAATGGCACAGAACGCGGCAGCAAGGCTGGTGTTGAATCTTCCTAGATACAATTCAGCCAAGGCCGTGCTCAGGAGCCTGCACTGGCTTCCGATGGACCGCAGGATCACTTTCAAGATCCTGTGTCTGACCCATGAAGCCTTTTATGGCGCGGGCCCTGAAGACATTAAGTCTTCCAGCTTGTCCAGCATTATGCCCCCAGTAGACCCCTTCGATCTTTACATGAAATGAAAATGAAAATAAATTTGTTAAGCGCGGTTGCTGCCCACGGGCGTCCAAGCGCTGAGTTGAAGCAGAGATGTGGCGGAGCAGGGGAGAATAGGACTAGGAGGGTTTGGCGAACAGTAGTGTTTTTAGCTTTCTCCGGAATGAGAGCAGGACATAAAAACCTTCTTGTTGTCCCTAGGTTGCAGAAGGTCAAATGGGGTGGCAGAGCCTTCTCCACGGCTGCGCCCAAGCTGTGGAACCCTCTTCCCCTAGAGATTTCCGGTCAGGCCTCTCTTCTGTTATTTTGCAAGGCCTTAAAAACCTGACCTTTTCCAGACACCCTTGCTTAAGCTGGTCTCTATTTTTCCTGAGTCCGCTTGCTCCGCATTAGCGCCTTGATGCCCTTGGGCTACGTTGACGCTTTACAAGACTACATTCAATTCAATTCAATTCAAAGACTTTAAAAGCTATACTCTGGCAAACGTTTTTTTATGGCTTTGGCTATCTCTGAGCGGGTCGATGCCATGGGAGCCCCGCTCCTAGACCGCCAAAGTCATAATAAGGCCCTAAAACTATTATGGTAATGTGGTGCATTTCCCACATCTGTGCCTGTCAGGTGCACCCTCATAAGGTGTGCTGAGTGCTGACAGGAACCAAGGGGCAG
Source organism: Lissotriton vulgaris (assembly GCF_964263255.1). Lineage (NCBI taxonomy): Eukaryota > Metazoa > Chordata > Amphibia > Caudata > Salamandridae > Lissotriton > Lissotriton vulgaris. The sequence continues at coordinate 94,943,506 of NC_141697.1, forward strand.
ATTTACTGATATTGGGAGCAATGCAACAAGAAAACGTCCTGCCCTGGCCGGCATCAAATGGAGAGGATTATTATTATTATTATTATTATTTTATTTTATAAAGAGCATAGTCACCCGGAGGTATCCCAGCGCTGAAGAACCCTAGAACAGTAAAACTGAGGACCGAGGCTGAGTTCACGAGGGGGAACATAGGAGCTAGGGAAAAAGATGTGTCTTTAGCAGTTTCCTAAAGCGGAGGTATTGGGGTTCCAGACGAAGATCCCGAGGAAGGGAGTTCCAAAGACGGGCCGCATGGACCGAGAACCGTCTTCCTCCTGAACGTGCTTTCCTAAACCTTGGGGCGTTGATGAGATTTTCTGCGTTGGAGCCGAGGGATCTCGTGGCTATGTAAGGGGTGATGAAATTGCGGAGAACTGGGGGGCCTTCCTGCCCTCCCTCTGAGCTGGCTTGTAGCTGCCAAGCACCAACACAGGCACCCTTGTATCATGGTAACTTCTTCCTGCCCAAACAATCCTCTGATGCTTTCTCCTCTTTCTGAAGGCGTACCATTTTGACACACTCACAGATTTACTAATGTTAGCTAAACTGGGTATGTGCCAAAAACCATGAGTGGATGTATGGGAACACCCACGGTCCACCTGTGGAATGCCTTCTCAGGGCAGAGTAACACAATCTTGCAACTTGCGCTGCCTGTGTTACTCCAGATTTACTATGCCACCCAGAGCTACACAAGGTGGCTCTGAGTGGCATAGTAAATCCCACTTAAGGGCTTGTGTTAGGGTAACACAAGCCCTTGATAAATCTGGCCCAAAATGAACACTTAGAATAAAGCTCTCACCCGCACTGGCATAAACATGGTGGGTTTCATAGCTGTAGAATACTAAGCAGTTGTCACAAGCCCCCACTCTCCCACTGCCGGGAGACCAGACTGACTGTAGGAGTAGGCTGGACCCTGTCTCAGGTGGGTGCAATCTATGTATGAAGTCTCCCGCCAAGGGTGCCTAGTTGTTCCTTGGGAATCCTCTGTACCCTCCTGAAGCTTTACCTCTGGTGGGCACACCAACTGTGCGCCGCTTCCCAGGTGGTACTTTTTACACCTCCCCCATCCTATTTGCCATTGAACTTGCATTGTTAACAAGATCCTGTCCAAAGGGCAAAGGTATGGCTTTATTTGCATGGGACCACACCCCAATTCAAATTAGGCAACGCCCCTTTTATAGTGCAGGGGTGCACAATATGCACCTGAGTAGTGAGGGGCGTAAAGTCTCTCTAAGACACTGAGGCTCTTTTGCACATGCACCCCTTGAAACATAAAGCTAAACAACACAAGAAAGCTACTTAAAGCATACAAACAAATTCAGCTAACAACATAGACTGGCCCTGCAATGTCTCTCCTGTGAAAAGCTCCACCTCCCTCCATCTAATATTGATGCTCTTACATTGATCTCTATGGACAGAAGTAGCATGATGTATCATTCCATGTGGCATCTATTACACTTCATACAACCCATGCCTCTATTTAACCTTCATCATTTCAAGTTCATTTCTTTTATGTAATTGCTTTCTGCCTCCTGATTTACAGAACATTCATTTCACACAAACATCTGCTTCACATGTAGACATAGAGTTATTGAAATCATTATTTCAAGAATAGGAATATAATTAGCATTAATCTCCACTGGAATTATGTATCCGCGGCCTTGCCATTCTGTACATATCCTATTAGGATTGTAATGATTTATTTATTATGCTTAATTATGATGCTGCAATAAAACATTAATAGCATAACCAGTGGTTGTAAGGAAGCAGCCTATTTTCATGAAAGCTCATTAGTTAGCTCCACATGTGCTTGCAAAGGCAATCATTTAACAGGCGCTCAATAGGCTTCAACTAGAGGTGATGTTCACAGGTGCATAAACTACCACTCAGACATTACCCTCATAATGCAGGGCCTTCTGCAGTGAGGAGTGCCAGATCCCTATACCCCGAGTTCAGACTTTTGGATCAATTGTCATTGGACGAACAGTAGTTACTAGATTGGAGCACTGTAATGTGCTACATATTGGACTACCAGAGAAGCTGCAGAACCGACTAAATGTCAGCCTTAAGGACACAAGTCAGAGTTTCAAGATGCTGCTGCATATTAACTATTTTGCAGATAATTAATTGGCTACCATTTGCACAAGTAGGCCCATATTCTCAAAGGATTAGTGTTACTTTTTCAACGCAATCCTGACGCTAAACCTGTTTTGGGTTTTACAAGTTAACGCTAATTGGCATTAGTGTTGGTTTGTATGTAAAAGTGAAGGAAAGCAACGCGAAACGCTTCTTTGCATTACTTTGCATCAAAGGGGTGTTACATGGACATTCCCGTGCAATCACCCATGATTTTTGACACTAAACCCAATTTACTAACATTGGTAGTAAGGGTTTAGTGCCAAAAATGAATGCTGCTGAAAAGCAGGCATTAAACGAAGAAATGATCTCAAGAAGGCATGAGATCAGATGGCCTTGGGGAATCAGCTGGTGGCTCAGGGTCCGCCTCATACAGATGTGGTCACCTCTGGGATGCTGGCCATCTTTCAGAGGCACTGAATTAGTCTGTTCTGTAAAGTTCAGAACAAGATCACAGTAGAAAACAGCTTTAAAAGACAGCAACATTCTCCCTCAGCCAACACACAACAGGTAGTCCTCCAGTTAGGCGCCCACTTGACTGTCAGCCACATCAGGTCCAGCGCATGCGCACAGCCTGTAGCACAGGATGAAGGAAGCCAGCAGGAAATACATCAGACCAAAAACAAGTCCAGGTAGAAGTAGACCGGAAGTCGCAGAGGGTTGGAAATCCTAAAGGAAGTACTGAGGAATGCACAGCACGGATTGCAAATTATTTCTCATTTTCTAAAGCTACAAAAGTCAAGATTTGCAAATATGATAAAATCTTCATATTACTCGCTTTTCACCTGGAATGAAATGTTAATTTTTATTTAATACATCTATAAAGCGTTGCGGTTGATCTACAAGCTATTTGTAAGCACTAGGTTAAGTGACAACGGCAACCACAAGGAATGTAAAAACCAAGAATAATGTCCTCTTTGTAGGTTTGCTGTAGCTTGGAGCACACTTAGAAAAAGAAAATAACAAGGAGCAATAAACATGTATCTCCTTGTTACGCCTCTGTGGGGAAGGCACAGCATTTTGACGCATTCCCAGTTTTACTATTCTTAGCAAATGTGGGAATCCCTCAGAATCCATGGAACACCTTCCCAACTCAGAGTAGTGCAGGGCAGTGGCTTGGGCTGCCTTGCACTACTCTAGATTTACTAAGCCACTCAGAGCCACACACTGTGGTTTCGCGTGGCTCAGTGAATCTGACTTAAGGGCTTGGTTTGCCCTGCTTCACTTTGCCTGACGCAGGGGGAAGGTAAACCCTTTGTAATCTGGTGTTTTCGCACCTGATTACGAACTTTATTGCAGATACTGAGTAAGAGCATGCAGTAACTTTTGTGTCTCTTTTGCCTCTCTCATGACCCATTATGCACTCATTTGGGATTAAATCTACTGGTAAACAAAGCAGGGATCGGAACACAGATGAAAGCAGAGTGGAGCTTGCACGCCCAACTTGTCGTCCGTATATCTCAATAAGTAAGGAGAACATATTTTTTAAAAATAAACTAAGGAGCAGTGAGACAAAGCACAGAAAATTACTGGGCAGCACCTCTAGGGTTCTGTCCCTAAATCCACCTCCCACTTCTCTGCAGAGGAGAAAGTAGCACCCCAGCCCACCTTGTCTGTTAACCAATCTTTTACCTGTAGGAGCACCCCTGGGTGAGTCACAACATTAGCACCATCTGATCTTCAGCCAGATTGTCCAGGAAAATCCTGTCAGGATTCACCAATATAAGGGAAATTGTATATTACATCACAGGATACATGTGTATATCAGACCATGTAAAAAATGCTGCTTCTATGTACATAGAGGAGCATATATAGAGAGGGTTCCTATCACTCTACCCCGATCCCAAACTGTATCAAATGCCCAAGAACCCGAGAGCTCAATCCTAAGTCAACTAATACACAAGGAAAAACAAAACAAAAACATTGTACTAACTACTAATCTTGGGTTCCAGAGTAGAGTGCTATTGGCCAAAGGAAATGCTTCAATGTCTTGTCAGGAGTCGTAAGCACTAGCTATATAAATACATTTACAATTTATGATCATGTCACCTGAAAGTTAGCTCATGGACTCTAATGGAATGCCACTGATGCCACCATGCCCCACATCCTCAACTCTCTCTTTGCTTCAGTCAGGTTCTTCTTCCTAGCTAAAGCGTATAGGCTTAGGTCTAGAAAGAACAGGAGCAGTTTTTTTTATATCTGTACAAATTTGCTCTTAATTGCTGCCTTTGGGGACTCAGTCTCATCAATCTGCCAAACTTAAGGTTATCACCACTGTGTTGTCTGTTATTCTGGGGAGAGATGCCTATAGGCAGACCATGCCACTTTTTTCACAGTCTCATTTTGCTGTCTCAGTGGATCCTTCAACATCTTATTAACACTAATTTAGTCCGGGGTACTACCAGAGCTGAACGATCTGGTAGTACCCCGGACTAAATTAGTCAACTGGGGAGACAGACGTTTCCTGGTTGCTGCCCCGAAATTATGGAACACGCTTCCTCAATCCATTAGATCCAGCCCAAATCTCCTGTCATTCAGAAAGCAGCTGAAAACATGGTTGTTTAACCTCTAAGAGCCAGAAGCCAAGCATAGGAGAGTTCACAATAGTACAGCGCCGAAATGCCTGCGGGCATTTGTTCGCGCTCTATTAAATGTTAAAAATAAATAAATAAATAAATAAATTATACATCTTAGAAGGCATGGCCCCAGTTTATATCTGTTATGAAACTCCAGCACCTTGAAATGGGACTGTCTTTGGAAATTTAGAAAGTTGTCTCGTCCTTGTATCCAGCTTGAAGATATCTTAATTTGCCCCTGTAGAGTAACAAGTAATGACAAAGCAAATATATCTCATCCACAATATCTATTGGCTTAGTCAATGAACTTTTTCCCCTGGTTGACCACCACAATTGCAGATGCGAGTGAGGCGGCCATCTTGAAAGGATTTTTCTTACAGTGAAAAAGAAGTATTCAAAGATGGCCCGGTTTATGCTTGCACACACACTTTGACGATCTAGCATGATTTTTCTGAAAAATTCCTTTCAAGATACTCACAGCACTTGCATGTTCTCTCAACCTGAAAATATTTTTCTTAAAGCAAAAATATAATTCAAAGATGGTCACTGCATATGTGTGCACCACATATGTGTGCACACCGGTCGTCTTTGAAAGATTTTTCTGTCGCTTTAAAAAAGATAATTACAAGATGGCTGCCATATGTATGCACTGAAGTGTGTAAAGCATCTTTAAATAATTTCCTTCAAATAAACAGGAGAATTATTGAAAAATTGCATCTCCGTGCGTGCATATGCAGTGGCCATCATTAGAAAGTTTTAATTTACGTTTCAAAGATGGTGGACAGCCATTCCAAAATAGTAAATTAAAAAATAGTAAACGTGAAATGCTGTGTGAGTTGTGGCAAGTGAGTGGACAGTCTCAAAGATAATAAGGAAAAGTGCCCAGATTGAGCTGAGGGGGTGCAAGAAGAAGAAACCTGAGTAGTGAGCAGCTGTGGAGCCCTCATAAAAAGTAAATACAAATAAAATAAACACAAAATAATGTGATAACAAGGTAAAGAAAATGAGAAAAACGCTTCACTCCCATGAGTGCTGAAAACAAAAAAGTGTAAAAAAGTAGTTCTCTCACATTGACAGCAGAAGGGTACAGGGGCTCCTTCCAGAGCATAGGGAGGAAAGCCATTGAATCAGTAGCAGTGAACTGAGACAGACAAGAAGGCTGTGTAATCATGAGCAAAGGTGTTCCCAAAATCCACTGGAACTCTCTATTGGATTCTATAGGCTTCTTTGAGACCAAAAGGGGACTGAGAACCAAAAGCAGACATGCTCAAACCAACCACTTTTCCTTTCCCCCCCATTTTTCTCTTTCAATCCATTTTATTCTGCCTCTCTCCCTTTTTATTCCTTTCTGTCAAATCGCACTCTCCCTTCTCCCTTTCCTTCTGCTCTTTCACTCGCCTCTATCCCTCTATCTCCTTCTCTGTTGATGCCTCTGCTGTCTCACCAACAGTAGAGTTGGCAGGAGCCACAGAGGCCATTATCTCATCAAGGAAATGCCCAGGGAGACAGACTGGCGGCCCAGCCATGTTTGAGGCAGAAAAATGGGCAGAAATATTACCAGAGTCCGGATCTAAACAATCCCATAATTAAATGACCCAATAGTTCAATTATGGTCTTTTAGATCCCAAGAATGAAACATTTCAGTCCAAATAACATTTGTTATCGGTCATGCTTCTGTGCCTGATTTCACTGAGGAATGGCAAATATCATGCACAAATGTTTTGTGTACCCATTTCCGATGTCATGCTACTGTTCTAAATGAAAAAGATCAATGCAAACATATTTTCATATTAGTCCACCTGCTCTTTTATTTACATGTTTTCTCCTAGGGGAACATCTTTTCATGTGGAAAAATTTCCACCCTGGAAACAGATGTACTCTCCCTGTATACCCTATCCACACTCCTGAAAGAATACGTACTCATGCATGATAGTACAACACGCTTTGGAAATATTACACATCAGACAAGGTATTTGTCAGTGCAACTTCCAACTGCAAATGGTATCTGGTAACAGTATCCCCAGGTGTCAATCAGACCCACCCCGCTGGTTGAATTCAAGTCTTGAAGTCTTCTGGTAACAGTGGCCAAGGAGTGAAACTGGTCCATGGAGTCATTTGGTAATAGTAGCCAAGTGTGACTCCAGCCCACTGAATGATCTGGTACTGATTGTGAATCAGACCCTCTTTGCCATTTTGTAATCTTGGTCCTTGTTTTAAATCTGACGTCATCCGGTGACCTTAGCTTCAGATATGAATCAGGCCCATGCCGCCGGATAAATGAAGCCCTGGGTGTGAATCAGGCCGATGACGCCATCTGTAACGGTCAACTAAGTGTGAATAAGCCCAATGAATTCATCTTGTAACCTTGCATGTGCCTCCGACCCAACTAGTAATCGGGTAACCGTAGCAACAAGTGGAAAATAAGCTCCTGGTAAATATAGCTGTATGTCTCAGTTGCAGCGGTGAAATAATCTGATAATCATATCTATGGCTGCGAATAGAAGCCAAGGTGTCAGCTTTCTAGTCACTTATTTCAAAAGAACAGCGGTCCCTTACACTTAAAATATTATTACTGTAATTTACATAGAAGTACAAGGAAATCTAAGTTGTTATTGTCCAACTGGACATAATCATTTTAATGAAAAGATTTCATTAGAACAACATATAAGTGGGACATTTGACAAAAAGGAATAGGAGAAGGACTCAGACATTAAATTAGTGAGGCCTATAGCATTATTTAGTAGCTAGACCAACAAATACTCATTCTGGCACGATAGCACAATTTGATAAACAATAATATTGTGTCAAGGTGCAAAGAGTCGACGACGTTTCAATCCACTTGTCAAAATATTGGGATCATCTTCAGAACAAGGGTAATGCCTGAGGTAATTGCTAATTGCAATAGTAGCCTGGAATGTTAATCCAGAACTTCGAGTGGTACAGTGACCTGGAGGAAAAACCTTTCCGGGGTGATTCCTGAGTCTGGAGGTACAAAAGTCGCCAGGCCGTTACAATTACACCAATGTACAAGGATTAGCAGATGACAACAACCTACACGCAGAACCATCTCCCACTATTCCGTACACCACGTGGCCTACACTGGACAACTGGACTGCCCTCACCATCAAAGACACCCTGAAGACTATGGAGACAACCCACTCAGGGGGCCCCAAGGATTCCTGCCACCACCACATCTAGCCCAGAGCCGCTGACATCTTTCCCCGGAGCTTCAGCGTATCATCAACCGCTCCTTTGAGACCGCCTCCTTCCCTGATGATTGGTAACACGCCAAGATCAACCCTCTCCTTAAAAAACCCTTGGCGGACCCCACCGACCTCAAAAACTTCAGATCGATCTCCCTACTCCTATGCCTGGCAAAAGTCATCAAAAGAGACGTCAACAGCCAGATCACCTCCTTCATAGAAGAAAACAACTTCCTCGACTCCTCCCAATCCGGATTCAGGAAAAACCATTGCACCAAAAACGCCCTTATTGCCACGACAGACGACATCCGCTCCCTCCTCTACAGAGGAGAGACTGAGGCCCTCATCCTCTTGGACTTCTCTGCAGCATTTGACACAGTCTCTCACTGCACCCTACCCCACAGACTACAGGATCCTGGAATCCAGAACAAGGCCCTCGACTGGATCCGCTCATTCCCCTCTGGCAGAACGCAGCGTTTCAGACTCTCACCCTTCCTCTCGGATCCCACACTGGCCACCTGCGGAATTCCCCAAGGATCCTCCATCAGCCCCACCCTCTTCAACAACTAAATGGCCCGCTCACACCCATCGTTAGATCCCACAGACTCAACACTGTACCCTACGCATATGACACCCAACTTATCCTCTCCCTATCAAACGAACCCAATATCTCCAAACACAACTTTCAAGAAGGAATGGAAGCTGTTGCCAGGTGGATGAAGAAAAGCTGCATACAACTCAACTCGGACAAATCCGAAGTACTCATCATGGGCCCCCACCCTGATGCCTGAAACGACACCTGTTGGCCCCCCGCCCTCGGGAACCCACACTCACCCACTGGCCACACACGCACCCTCAGAATCATCCTGGAATCCGAACTCAAAATGGACTGCCAAATCAACGCTGTCTCCTCCTCCTGTTTCCAAACCCTCCGTCTCCTACTTAAGACCTTTAAATTGATTCCCCTTGAGCACAGGAAAACCATCCCCCACAACCTCATCAGCAGCAGACTAGACTTCGGCAACGCACTGTATGCAGGAATCAACAAAAACATCACCCACAAACTCCAGAACGTCCAGAACACTTCATACAGACCAGTCCAGAACCAAACTCGCCACTGCCACATCATCCAACACCTGCGGACACTACATTGGCTTCCCACTGAGAAGAAAATCACCTTCAAGCTTCTCACCCATGCCCACAAAAACCCTTCACAACACCAGACCTGCCTACCTGAACCACCGTCTTTTGCTCCACGAATCCCAAAGAGTTCTCCACTCAGCCCAACTCTCCCTTGCTTCGGAAGACCAGGACGGAAGGCTGCTCCATCGCCTTCCTTGCAGCCAAGGCATGGAACACCCTCCCTCACCACCTCTGACAGACACCCTCAATCTCAAAGTTCATGAAGGGCCTGTAGGTATTTGTGACTTTGGGAGGTGTCAGCAAAGAATAATTCTGCTCCTGGGTGAGTTTTGTAGCCCCTAGGTTAGGACCATCCGATGTTTGTTTAACTTTAATGAAGTATAAGAATTGCATTGAGTGCTCTTGTGTCACTGGTTGTGTTCATTGGTCTAGAAGTGAGTAACAGGGCCATGGCTACATAATTCTATTTCTTACATATTATTTTTATTTACTTAAGGTTCTTTCATTCTTATTTCTTTAAGATTTCTTGACATTTCTGCTCAAAAACTATTTTTCTCCTGACTATTGCCCTTTAATTGCTAGGGTCGTAATGCAGGTGACGCTTTAGTTGCAAACTGGGACGGATTGTCATCCATAATCGTCTCCATTTTGTGTTAGACTGAATTGTGGACCCTTTGCAGTTCTTTAATCTTCTATTAATACTATAGGCCTCATTACGATGTCGGTAGGACCAGCACCAACAAGCCGTCGGTGGCAGACCCACCGACATATATGCCATCAGTCCAACTGCCGGATTACGAATCCAGCAGTTGGAGCGAGTTTGGCTGGGGGAAAATCTGCCGCCTCCAACAGGCTAAAGAAGCCCTTTGGGACAGCAGTGGATACCTAATCCCTGCAATGAGGTGGTGCCTGCACAGGCAACACCGTAGGGATTAGTATTTAATTTTCCAACTGTCTTTTCATGGAGGTCCATATGCATCAGGGTCCCGTCCCCCATGGGCCACAGCTATGTGGCCTGGGGGGCACACGTGCCCCTCCCAAAACCATGTTGCGCCTGGCACAAGGGGCATGGATGTTTACAAACATGGCACTTTCTATTGTGGCTTGTGCTGTGGACATTTACGGGCAAAGCAAAACCAAAGGGGATGAAGGACCGAGTGTTGAACAATGCAAGCACCCACCCCCAGTCAACTGATCTGGGTTTAATCCACCATTCATCCACCATTCTTTAGCTCACTCTACCACCCCAGTTCAGACATGGCCATATGCAAATCAGTCCATCCCTGTACCTCATGGGAACAGTCCAGCCAGAACTGCCAAGCCATGTCTTCCCTGGACCGGAAACAAGCATCCTGGGACTGGTTTCTGGCTAATCAGCCGTCATCAGCCAGGCTAGCTTGAATCCAGTGGCAAGGTGAGCAAGGAACCCACGTCTGGGCATACCCTGCCAACTTAGGGCGAACAAAGCAAAACCAAAGGGGATGATGGACAGAGTGTTGAACAATGCAAGCACTCACCCCCAGTCGACTGATCTGGGTTTAATCCATCATCATTCTTTAGCTCACTCCACCACCTCAGTTCAAACATGGCCATATGCAAATCAGTCTGACCCTGCGCGTCATGGGAACAGTCCAGTCCGAACTGCCAAGCCATGTCTTCCCTGGACAGGAAACAAGCAGCCTGGGACTGGTTTCTGGCTAATCAGCCGTCATCAGCCAGGCTAGCTTGGATCCAGTGGCAAAGTGAGCAAGGGACCCACGTCTGGGCAAACCCTGCCAATTTAGGGCGAACAAAGCAAAACCAAAGACGTGGGTTCCTTGCTCACTTTGCCACTGGATTCAAGCTAGTCTGGCTGATGATGATTCAGTGTCATGGTGAGATCTTTCTAATCATAGTACTAGGTGTAAATCAGTGCCATGGTGGCATCTTTCTAATCATACTACTGGGAATGAATCAGTGCACTGTGGCATCTTTCTAATGATAATACTTGTTGTTTCCAAGGCGCTGGTTTCTAATTGCATGTCCTAGCTGTCTCTGGAACATTGTCCATAGAGGATGAGCTCGGTTCTAAATATCATTTTCTTGCTCATCAGTTCTAGCCACCATCTCCAACAGAACAGCATCTCCAATTACCTTTACTTGCTGTTTCCATAAGCCTGTCAATGACGAACCCAAAGACATAGCTCGTGAAGGGGTACATGTACTAAGGTTTTGCACTGTGTTTGCGTCAAAATTGTGACGCAATCAGCGCAAAATGTTTTTTTCAAATTTAATTTCCAGTGCAAAACATATTTTTTGTGCTGGAAACTCAACTGAAATTAATGCAATGCAGGGCATTATATAGCGTCAATTAGGCATTCTATGGGTGGTGCATGAGCGTTCCCATACAACCACACATGGTTTGACACAAAATCCATCTAATAAAGAAGAAAACAGGGTTTTGCATCAAACAGTATCATCCTTTTGAAAGAGGCCATATCAAGGAGACATGTTTTCATTTCGCCTTTCTTTTTTGACTTTGATCGTGTGCTGGATTGTACACATACAAAGTAGGAAAACTTGTTAAATGCGTCTAAGCAAAATATTTTGTACACTGACCACTCCTCACCTTTATGAAAAAAGACCCTGGGGAATAGAGTCCCCAGGGCCTAATGAGGATTGGGGAGGTGGGCAATACAAGCCCACTCCCCTTTAAAATAGTTAAGGCCCTGGGGAATAGGGTCCACACAGACTAATGAGGCTCAGGAAGGGGGGAATGCAACCCCCTTCTCCTTAAAAAAATTTTCCTTGGGAATGGGGTTCCAGAGCCTAGTTAGGCTTGGGGGGGAGAACATGGCCCCCTTCCCTTTATATAAAATAAAAAGGTTGTGGGTAATAGGGTCTCCAAGGCCTAATGAGGGTCAGGGAGGGAGAGCCACATGGGCCAGCCACTTTTAAAAAGTTAAGGCCCGTGGGGATGGGGTCACTAGGGCTTAAATAGGCTCTGGGAGGGGGGTCACACAGCCAACATCCCCTTTAAAAAAATGAACTGGGGATTGGGTTCCCCAGGTTCTACTGAGGCTCAGGGAAGGTGGCCAGTAGCCCACCTTCTTTTTTAGAATACTTAAGGTCCTGGGGGATGAGGTCTCAGGGCATAATTAGGTTCAGGCTAGGGGTCATGCGGCACCCCTCTCCTTAAAGAAAAAAGTGGTCCTGGGAGATGGGATCCCCAGGGCCTAATGATACTCGGGGGTGGGAGGTGGAGGGGAGGGGGGGCAAGCCGCCTATCTCCACTTTAAAAAGATGTAGGCCTGTGAGATGATTACCCAGGGCCTTATGAGGCTCAGGCAATGGGCCACTTCCCCCTTTAAAATACTTAAGACCTCGGGGAATGGGCTTTCCAGGGCCTCATGAACCTTAGGGAGGAGGCTACATGGTCACCCTTCCCTTTTAAAAAAACATATGACCATGAGGAATAGGACCCCCAGAGCCTACTTAGGCTTGGTGAGGGGGGCCTCATGCCCCCCCCCCCTTTAAAATACAAAGGGCCCTTGGGGATCGGGTACCCAGAGCCTAAAGAAGCTGGAGGAGGGGGCTGCATGGCTCCCTCTCCTTGGATATTGGCTGTGCGTGATGGGGACCGAGGGGTTCAAGAAGGCTTGGGGAGTGGGGCTGCACAGCCCCTTCCCTGTTTATTTGAACTGGCCTGGGGATGGGGTCATCGGAGCCAATTAAGAGTATGAGAGGGGGCTGCATGCCCCTCCCCTTCATATATATATTTTGCCCCAGGGGAAGCAATCCCCATCCTAAAGGCCAATCCTATGCTATGCACACCAAAGGCTGTGCATGGTGTGGAGCTAGTAGCCTACCTGGGGTTTGGCCACAGGGTCTGGTTTCTGGCCAAGCACTGTGGCTAGCACACCTCTGCACATGGCCAAAAGCTGTGTGCAGCATGGAATTGGCTGTCTGCGGCCAGTTGGAAACAGGGACAACCTGCAAGCCAGACCTTCCAGCTTACCCCACTCTGCACGCAATGAAAGGCCATGCGCAACATGGGCTTGGCTCCGAATAGTTGCCTGTCAGGAGTTAGAAGACGGTCCTGGCTGCTAACCAGACCCTACAGCTAACCCCACTCTGCATGCAATGAAAGGCCGTGTGCAACGTGGGGTTGGCTGCCTGTGGGGAGTTTGCTGCAGGGCCTGGACTCAGGCCTGGCCCTGTGGCCAACCCCCGCCTCGGACGGCCAAAGACGGCGGGTTGGCTTTACGTATTATAATAAAATATTATTTTACGTTAAAACCCTAGAAATTCACTTAAAAAACAAAGGTTAGAGTAATGTTATAGTTAGATCAGATAAATAGATCTGTTTTTGTTTAAAAAGGAAACGTAGAAATTCACTGAAAAGAACCAAAGGTTAAAGTGATGTTATAGTTAAGTGAATATATCAGTGATAACACTAACATTTTTAACTTAAAAAATACATAAATTCACCAGTTAACTATAACCTGTGCCCCACCATGCACTGCTTATTACAGCCAATATTGCATCAGTCATGACATGTTCTATGACATCATTTATGGCATCTATGACATTTATGGCAAACATTTTCAACCAGTCTGACCTCCCTTCCTCTTCTCGCATTCCTTTTATCTCTTTCCCATCTCTCTGTCTTTCCACTCTCAATTCTTTCACCCCTTTTCTGCATTTTGCTTTTCTCTCCATTCGCTGTTGTCTCTCTCATGCCTGTTGTAATTGTAATTGCCTGGGAAAGCCAAAGAAAGTGAAAAAGTCAGCAGCAACCCTTAGCATTCAAAAACCGGCCTCCCACAGGGGAATCAATCGACATTCCAGCCCTGGCCCAAATAATATATGTTTCCCTTTGTCAGGTGCAACTGTTCAGACAATTATAGAAAAGAGAGTGTCATCTAACCCCCTCTTCCTCCACACAAAAAACTGATAGGAAGCAATTGCAGTTCACAGGCATTCAGCACTTTTAAACAATGGTCTATATTTTTGACCCAGTAACTAAGTACAATGCACAAAGCAGCTAACATGTACCATTGCTTCAGAAGCCTTCTTCTGCGAAATGAAAACCACAAAGCTACCCACTAAAACGATGGGTAAATCTTATAATAAATCGCGCACTTGGGCCAAAGTCTATTACTCAAACTTCCTGAATGCTCTTAAAAAAGCACCCTTGGACCTCATTTCAGATGTTTAATCAGCAGCTGTAAACGTTAACAGCTGGATCCTGTAATAACGGAGCCACCCGGCTCGCACACGTACGCACACACGCACGCATACGCCTCAGGGGCGGGGTAGCCCCTGGGTATAAATAAACGGCCGGAAGACCGCTCGTGGCCTTTGGCCCTAACCTGCAGCTAGTGTGTGCGCGTCATTTGTCTCTAGTTTAGTTAGGCCCCACTTTGAGGCCTAGGCATTCCCTTCCCCGTGTCTCCGGACACTACACTGGCGACGAGGCGGTTTCTGCTACCCACGCCTCGCCACTCAGCGGTGGCTGCCATCCTGCACCCGCGCACACGGTGGGCCCTGCGAGGACGGGCCCCCGGCGGTGGCACTGCCACGTGCCCACTTCTGCTGCTTGGCACCAGGCCGTGGTGCCGAAGGTGAGCTCGCGCCTCTCCAAGGCCGCAGCGAGCGTTTTGCGGCCCCGCCCGCTCCATCCCGTGCCCCCCACTCTCCGGCGCGGTGCGTGTTTACCTGCCGCCTCGGTGTGCGCCCGTCTGCCGCCAGCGCCTCAGGGGGTGGTTCTCGACCCTCGCGCTCTATCCTTCGTGGCCGCGCTGGGAGCATTGGCTCGCGCATGCGCACACCGCACCTGTTCGCGCTGGCCCCGTCTCGCCTCACGCATTAGGCGGACGGGCATTGTGAAGAGCCCTGCGTTTGCTCACGCATCGGGCGGACGGCGGATACCAGTCGGGGGGTGTGTTCAGCCCTCAGTATCCCCACTTTCCCTGCACGCCGAAGACCACGTCTGCTGCCCCTGAGCACAGCAGCCCCCAGAGGGCCACATCAGCTGCCCCTGCGCCCTGCAGGCCTCGCTCTGCTGCCATGACGACCAGCGCAACTCTCCTGAGTCACTGCGACCTTCCTTGCCTGCGCCCCACGGACTGGGCATCAAGCGCCTCCTCCACCTTCACGCAAGACCTGCTCCAGCCGCGCCTGCCCTTCCAGGCCTGTGCTGCCACGTGCTTCTGCATCCTCGACCATGAGCCAACTGCCCGCTACTGGCGGCGCCGCGGCCGCGACCCCCGCGCAAAATCAGGCGCCGGCCACCACTGGTTCTCCTGCCACCGCGCTGCCCCAAGCCACCGGTCCAGCTCCAGGTGCCGCAGTGGCCGGTCCAACCCCGGGTGGTGCGACAGCCGCTACGCCAGCTCCCCCTGGACATGGCCTTGCTGCGCCACTCCCGCCATTTAGTGAACTTGCTGACCCTCCCACTGCCGCGGCAAGATGGCGCCTATGGATTGGGAGGTTGGAACACTACTTCGTTGGTGTCCGTGAAACGGACGGCAGAATCAAATGCTCCCTGCTCATGTGCTACGGGGGTGACGAACTCTACGAGCTTTTCGAAACGCTACCGGATCGGAGTGGTGATCAAGACTACGACGCCGCGGTCAGAGCCCTGAACCTTTACTTCGACCCGAGAGTGAACCCGGATTACGAGTGGTTTAAGCTACGCCAGGCAAGACAAGGCAAAACGGAACCCATAGACTCCTTCTATGCGCGGATGCGCAAGCTGGCCCTGGCCTGCGAACTCCCGGACCAGCGTCAGGAGATACGGGCACAGCTAATCCAAGGATGCTGCTCAGTGCAACTCAGACGCCTCATCCTCAGACAGCCGAGGATCACCCTGGATGAAATCCTCGTCCTCGCGCGCTCCCATGAACTGTCCAATGCCAGAGCTGACGAGATGCAGGCTGCCCTCGACCGGCCCGGCACGCCCGCAAAGCTCCCCCACATCAAGGAAGAACACATGGACGCCATTCGACGCCGGCCACAACCCCAGAGGGGGTCCCCGCATGCTTCTTCCCGGCCCTCCTGTGGGAACTGTGGAATGGATCACCACGACGGTGGGAAATGTTTCGCGAGGGGTAAAGTCTGCTCCAACTGTGGGAAGATGAACCACTTTGCCAAAGTGTGTCGCAGCAGCGGGAACCGCCGCCCCAGTTCGAGCGGGAAAACTCCTGCGCAGGCGGTGCGTCAACTCTCCCTGGATGACCCAGGCCCGTGCAGCGATGCATCCAGGTCGGCATTCCGCCTCGACGACGACGAGGACGACGTTTTCTTCGTCTCTTTTGTTGGAAGAGATGGTTCGAGGAAAAGACCCCCGCCGATGTGCGAGATCTCCATCGCCGGCTCACCCGTACAGGCGCTCATTGAGACCGGAGCGTCGGTGAATGTGATGGACAGCACACAATACGAGCTACTGTCACCACGCCCACCACTGTCGCCTTCAAACGCCAAAATCTACACCTACGACAGCGACGACCCACTTCCCCTGATAGGAGTGATCGAGGTAACTGCCACCTGTAACGACCACCAAGTCAAGACCAAGTTCCATGTCACCGGAGGCAGGCGTGGCACGCTTCTGAGCTGCCACACGGCTGAGGACTTACAACTAGTATTCTTCGCACAACAGGTGCATGAGCTGCACGCAGACGCAATGCTGCGGGACTTCCCAACCCTGTTTAAAGGACTCGGCTGCCTAAAAGGAAAAACGTTCAAGCTACACATGGACCCAACGATCCGGCCTACAGCCCTCAGACACCGACGAGTACCATTTCACCTGCGGCCGCAGGTGGAGGAAGAACTGCGCAAACTCGAGGAGCTGGGGGTGATCGAAAAGGTGTCGGGCCCGACACCATGGGTGTCACCGCTGGTGATCGCCCCGAAACCGAAACAGCCAGGCGCTATACGCCTGTGTGTGGATATGCATCTTCCGAACAAAGCAGTGAAAAGGGAAAGGCACCTGACGCCAACTATGGACGACATCGTAGCAGACCTCAATGGCGCTCGTTGGTTCTCTAAACTGGACCTCAACTCCGGATATCACCAGCTTGAGCTTCACCCGGACAGTCGCAACATCACTACTTTCTCCACCCATGTCGGGCTCCGGAGATACAAACGTCTGAGCTTCGGGGTGTCATCGGCTGCCGAAGTCTTTCAAAACGCCATCAGGGAGACTCTCTCAGGCCTGACAGGAGTCATAAACCTAAGCGACGATATCCTTGTCTTCTCCAAGACATTGGAAGAACACCACGTCCACCTCCGAGCCACATTACAACGCCTCGCCGATCATGGCCTCACCCTCCACAGGGATAAGTGCTCCTTCTACATGGAATCCGTGGACTTCTTCGGCTATATCTTTTCCAGGGAGGGGCTTCAGGTCGATCCGAAGAAAGCGGAAGCCATCCGAACTGCTCCCAAACCCACGTCGGCCACTGAAGTCAGAAGCTTCCTAGGAATGGCCACTTATTGTGGCCGTTTTATCCCTGGATTGGCGTCCCTCTCCGAGCCACTACGTGCCCTCACCAAGTCGGGCCAACCGTGGACATGGACCGCCAAGGAAGACGAAGCTTTCACAGCGATCAAGGCCGCTCTAATTGACGACAAGGTCATGGCTTACTTCAGGCCACACCGGCGTACAGAAGTGGTTATGGACGCGAGCCCCGTTGGCCTGGGGGCTGTCCTTATGCAAGAAACTGAAGCACACGAATGGGTACCGACTGCATACGCAAGCAGAGCACTGACTGCGACAGAGATGCGGTATGCTCAAATTGAACGTGAAGCGCTGGCCATCAAGTGGGCCTGCCAGCACTTCCACCTCTACCTCTATGGACACGAGTTCAAAGTAGTATCCGATCACAAACCTCTAGTGCCTCTGTTTGCTGGAACCGCCAGGCTTGCCCCACCCAGGATCGAGAGGTAGGCCGTCCAACTCCAGACATACCGTTTCTAAGTCATATACCGGCCTGGAGCCGACAATCCCGCGGACTTCCTATCAAGACACCCCGGCACCGCTGATTCGGCTCAAGTAACGGGCGACATGGAGGACGTTGAGGAGTATGTACGGATGATTTCTCAAGAGGCATGCCCGGTGGCCCTGACACTGGAAGACATTGGCAAAGCAATGGATGAGGACGAATGCCTCCTCAAAGTGAAAGCCACACTGTCGAACAGGAACTGGAAACACTTTCTGGATGGCGTCAACGCCCTCACACCTCAGGAACAACTGTCAAGACAACAACTATGGAGGGCCCAAAGTGAGCTGAGTGTCGGACCCCACGGAGTGATCCTCCGAGGAACAGCGATTGTGATACCCGCGAGGCTACAGGATGAGGTCGTACGTCTGGCCCACCAAGGACACCAAGGCGTGTCAAAGACCAAAGGTCGGCTGCGCAGCAAAGTGTGGTTCCCCGGCATAGACGCAGCGGTAGAGAAGGAAGTCGGCAGCTGCCACTCGTACACCATCACAGGCCGAGAACCAGCTCCCCATCCTGTGATCACCGAAGAACCCTGTCGGGAGCCATGGTCAAAAGTTAGTGTGGACTTCGGATCCTTCCCGGATGGGCGGCATACCCTCGTCTTAATTGACTCCTACTCCCGGTTCCCCATCGTGGAACTCGTGCCCTCCACAGCGTTCACCCACGTGAAGAAAGCCCTGGAAAGAGTGTTCGCCATGGTAGGCCTGCCAGAAGAGATGAGATCGGACAATGGCCCTCCCTTCCAGGGAAGAGACTTCCAAGCCTACCTAGCCGCCCGCGGCATCCACCACCGAAAAATCACTCCGCAATGGCCCCAGGCAAACGGGGAAGTCGAGAGGTTTATGCGGACCCTGAACCGCGCGCTACAAATTGGAGTGGAAAGGAAAGAAGACGCAGAAGAGTGCCTATCACAGTTCCTCAGTGCATATCGACAAACGCCCCACTCGACCACACGCTGCGCCCCGGCACACCTCGTGTTCAAAAAGGTACCAAGAGACTGCGTGCCCACCACTCCTGCATGGTGCCCTCCAGAGATGAACCAGGAAGCCACTCAAGAACGACGGAAGCGCACGAACGACAAAGCCAGCCGGACCAGAAGAGCCCAGACCAGGTCACTGGTAGTCGGTGACAAAGTGGTCCTCAAGAACAGATACAGAAATTCAAAATACGGCCCGGCATTTGAACCCGAAGTGTGGGAGATCGTGAATGTACACGGCACCATGGTATCCGCATCCCGGGGCACAAGAGCCGTGACCAGAAACGTGTCATGGTTCAAGCGTGTCTCTCGTGAGAGTGGAAACACCGACTCGGCACCTGAGGGTGCTGAAGATGGAGACCAGGAGCCGGTGCAGGAGGAGTCATCCACGGCCCCACGAGAAGAGGAAAGACCTACCCCACCGAGACTCGAGCCGGACAACACCACCAGTCCCGGAAGCACCTCGAGTGACATTCAACATCGTCCTGAGCGACCAGCGGAGATGGGAGGTTTGGAAAGTCGCCAAAGCCAAAGGTACCACCTGCGACCAACTCCAGCCCCCAGTCAAATGCTAAAAGACTACGCATGGACCATGAACTGATCAGAGACAATTCATGGCCGGGACTGTCAATCTGTAAGTTTGGAGGGATGTAATAACGGAGCCACCCGGCCCGCACACGTACGCACACACGCACGCATACGCCTCAGGGGCGGGGTAGCCCCTGGGTATAAATAAACGGCCGGAAGACCGCTCGTGGTCTTTGGCCCTAACCTGCAGCTAGTGTGTGCGCGTCATTTGTCTCTAGTTTAGTTAGGCCCCACTTTGAGGCCTAGGCATTCCCTTCCCCGTGTCTCCGGACACTACAGATCCCTCAGGGACTTGATATCGTCGCCCCTGTTAAACCTCATCTGCTCTCTCTGTCCCATTGTACACAAAGAAACACCACTGCAAATCACACCAACGCAAATGGAGACGCTCCTATTCTGACAATGATGCATTGGTGTATAAACCTGCCATGATATACCCCCAGCTTCCATTAGTTCAGGTCGTTATTCGTGTCTCCTGAACAGGCTGACAGCTGCAATAGTCAAACGCTTCCTAAAGCCAGTAATAAAGATACAGCCTGCTCAGGACCCTGGTTCAACCAATTTTTTTTTTTATCGATTAAACTTGAAAAATCAAAAAAGATTTTAATAGTCAACCCTTGACATCCTCCCTGAATGTTCTCGACTCTACCTCAACGGCTCCCAATAATGCATCCCTTGCATAGGTTAACCGACTAAGGAGCATATTTACAAGGGTTTTATCTCCGCTTTTTTGGCTTACAAAGCCAAAAAAGCGGAGATAAAACCAGCGCCCTGTTTACATGAGGGTGCTAACATGCATAAGCGCATGTTAGCACCCTTTTCCCCAACGCCTCCCTTTGCAACTCCGATGAGATTCAAAGTGGGCGTTACTGGGCGTACCCCAGATGGACTACCTTGCAAATATCGCTGATGTTTACATTGCGATATTTACAAGGCAGCCCACATGATTTTAGCACACATTAGATTTTGGCAAAAACTGCAGTTTTCACCAAAATCTAACGTCTGCAAAAACCCTGACTTAGCCATGCCTAGGCTAACATAGGGGGTGGATTATGCTGATATGACCCTGTGGGTCGTATCAGCAAGATTGTCGCCCTTTTCCAGGGAACATCGCTGGAAAACCAGCGATGTTCCCTGCAAAAAGGGCGATAACATCGCTATCTCTGGAATTTTTACCGCCCTGGAGTAACGCGTTGTTAATTACGCGCTACCAGGGCGATAAATACCAGAGATAGCCTGCAATAATATAATTATCGCTAAGCACGGCCAGCGATTAACGCTGGCCGTTGTTAATATGCCCCTATCTCAAAATCAGCATCCTTAACTCTGTTACACCGATTACCCCCTTACCTGCTGAGATGTTTCCACTCAAGTGCTATGCACGTTTTGGGCTATTTGGGGTACTTTGCACATGCCCCTCCATAAGCTTTTTTCCACATAAGTTATCCATGCCAAACTTGTGACCTTTTTCCCGAACATCATGCCTTTCTACAGCTGCCCAGGGTTTGTTGATTCCCAAGAAAGGGAATGAGAAAATGGCTAAAATATAGCCACATTTTAGTTTTTGGAGAAAAAGTTGTAAAAAGTGACACACAAGGTTTGCTGCGCTAATATCATCACCTCCTGAGCTTTCAGGAACTAGCAGAGTTGATTGAAAAGAATTCCACAAATTTTGCGTAAGAGGTAGCTTATGTCTTCCTAATTTTTGTGCTTTCAACCTACTTCCAGTTTGGTGCGGAAATAGATGCGAAACACTTGGGTGATCCCAGAACCTATACATTTCTGAAAAGTTGACAACATTCTGAATTCAGCAAGGCATCATTTATGTATCTCTCACAAGGTTTGAGCTGTTGAAATAAAAAATAAAAAAGGATTTTGAAAAACTGCCATTTGTGACAATGTTTTTATCTGGAATTTTTTGTTATGATGCCCGATTTATAAAAGCAATACACCAGCATGTCCACTAGACTTTTCTGGTCACAGGCATGTATAGGGTTTGTAGGTACTCCAATAACTCAATGTACACAGAGCCAACAACTGAGCTGCACCTTAAAATGGTTTTTCATTGAGTACTCATTTTAGAGCAGTTTGTAAAGATTGAAAAATGGGTATGAAGGAAGCCTATGTACTTCTGGAATGTACACCAGATACTACCTTCAGGAGTAGTGGCAATTTGTACATCTCTGAATTTAAGGGGACCCATTCCAGCACGTGAGTCAGTGGGCATTTTGCAAAATGTCTTTTCTTTTTGCATACCTGCCTACATTTGAAAACCACAAATGAGGGGAGAAATCCAAGTGGTAATTAAAATGTTTCCACTATTCTGTATCAATCAATCAATAATACTTTATTCGGCTGGACAGGCCGTAAAAGACAAACAAAACAACAATACACAACATATCGATACAGAAACATTGAAAGAGAACTTCCACAATTTGAACATCAGATGAGTAAAATTCATTAGAACTACAGAAGATCTCAATCAATAAATATCAATCAATGTCCAAACTCTGCGAGCTCTTGCAAATATATGAAAATGCGAAGTATCAACACTAAGACCACTAAAAAAACATCATAAAAGAATAAAAAATAAAAGATTCATGTAAGGCAAATATGCCAATCATTAAATGTCAGTCACAACCTTAAGTAAAGTATTAGCCCTCCATCATTCTCCTGGCTCTGATGGTGGCTTTTAAAGAAGAACATATTCTACAGTAAATATTCAGGGTGTTTAACGTTTGCAAATGGTGTAACGCTTCGTTGCATCTGCGAAAACCTCGCATTTGAAACAAAGGAAGTGCGTTCGTACATTCGTACATTCTTAAAAAAAAGTTATGCAACAAAGACTGTTCAGAAAGATTATCACAAGGGCAGAAAGTTTAGGTTCCCAAGATGGATATAAGGGCTAGCGAAGCACAAAAGACGCCATACAATGTTAGATCTGAACCGAAAAGCAAAAAACGTTCCCAACAGGGGCGTAACACAGGCCCCCGCACCCCCCAAACCCCCCCTCCCCCCCTCCCCCCCCCCCTTGCGTCGGGACCCCATGCTCCAAGGGCCCTCTCCAAGAAGAATTAAAACACGCCCGGCCTCTTAATAAATTAAATGGTGCACTGCACACTGGCACTGCACACGGCACGCCGGGCCTGTGCCTCTCTCTCTTTATAATTAAATGGTGTGCTAGTTACTGCTGCTCAGTGCCCACTAGCTTGTCAAGGCCGGGCCTCTGCCCTGACCTCTGCGCTGAGCCTCTTGATTAATAGGTGCGCGGGCCCGGTGAGGCCCTGCTGGGTGCAGAGATGGGGTGAGTAAGCTCGAGCCGCGACCTCGAGGAGAGGTCGGGCCTCCACGGTCTCATTCCTGTAACTTTTAGAGTTTCCCCCCGCATTTCACCCTAGATTCCAACGTATTCCTTCCTGCCCACCCTCTCCAGTTTTCTCCATGAGATTCGGATGTGAAGGCTCAAAGCCTGAGATTCAAACCAAGCTGGCAGAGCAGACCGGGCACCGATGGCGTCTGCTTCAAAGTTCAGGCACCTCGAGACCCTTGAGGGAGCTACTCCTTCCAGAGGGTCTCTGTCCTCAATACCGCCTTTCACCCACCCCAGGTCAACTACTCCTCACGTCTGCCCCCAAGAGTGCCAGGTGTGCAGTCTGACGGTAGCAGAGGCAGTGAGTGGCAGACTGGTGCCCGGGCCGGTGAGGCTCTGCGGCTCTTTATTATATTAAAAGAATGGTGTGGGCAGGTGTGCACTGCGTGCAGTTTTCTCCGCAACGCGTCTGCGCAGTACGCGGTCTCGGGGCTGGTGACCAATGAGCAAGACCACTGACTCATTGTCAGTGAAATTGCTCTCCCACCCTTGCAGCTCCACCATTAAGTGAGGTGCCCCTGCCCCTGCACTCTTGAGTGTTGGTGATCGAGGCCCTCCTCCACCCGCAGGTTTCCCTGCGCCTCATCCCTGGTGGCAGTGCTTTAAATGGGAAAAAATAAGTGCAGGTACTCATTAAAATGCGCAAGAGGTGTAGTGAGTGGGCGGGGCTAGGGGCGGGGCTCAAGGCAGGACATGATGATACTTAACGACTTCTATAATAGTTGCAGCACACACCAAAACACATGATAAATGTGTTTATATAAAGAAAGCAGGTTAACTTATTACACAAAATGAAAGAGAAATGCAATAATATGTTAACATTTCCTTTTTTTGCAATAGTTGCACCTTCTTAATGCTATACTGTTAAGTTGCTGTTGTTTAGCACAATACTATATATTTTTGAGCAAGTGAGTAGGAAGAAACTGAAAATACCCCCACTTCGAACCAAAGCTCTTATGGCACCAAGCAAATTAAGCAAATCCGCGTGACCCTCCCCAGAAGATATCTCTTGTATCTTCCATCGATCTATCCATTCATCCTTTCATCCAACCATTTACCTGCTGATGTTCGCCATTTACCATTTACATTCTGTTGTCTATTCAGTTTTTCATCCATCATTCAGTTGATTTTCACTATTCCGTCTGTCCACTCTTCATATCCAAACCTATCCATCCCTCCTTAAACCTGTCCATTAATCTTTTCACTCATCCATCTCTTTATCCACCTTTTCACTCATCCATCAATCCTTTCGCTCATCTATCCATCAACCTTTTCACTCCTTAATACGATCCGCCCTTTCATTCCATCCACAGTTTCACTCAATCCCTCCTTTCACTCATCCATCATCCACCATTTCATCCATCCTCTCTACCTTTCATTCATCCATCCAATATTTACCTTATCCACCCACCATCAGCCCTTATATCCAATCATCCACCCTCTTTCACCCATCCATTCACTCATCCATCCGTTCATCTGCATATCCACCCTGGCTCACTCATCCACCTATCCACTCACTCACCAACCCCCCGCTACGTTATTTATGAACCTTTGTTGCCGAGCAGACATGTACACACAAAGGACCACCCATTTTCTTTCAAATACCTCCTGAGAGTTTCTTGATTCTTTCTCTCTCACTTTTTTCTTTAAAAATACAGGCTTACAAATGCAGGTAAATAGACAAACATAAGCAGACACACAAAAGATTTCGGTATGTTAAAAGCCATGTTATACTCTTCAGTATGCAGTCCCAGATTGGCCGTTGCAGGCACCGGGCAATCCCCCGGTGGGCCGCAGGGGTGGGGGCCGGTTTGGGGCCCCTGGGGGCCGTTTTTGTTACAGGGCCGTTTTTGCAGCATAGCTGAAAAACGGCCCTGTAACAAAATCGGCCGAAAACCGGCCCTGGCAGAGAGTGCGGCCGCCCCCCCGCCCCCCCCCCGGGGAGGGGGGGGGGGCGGCCGAGCACTTTGCCAGGGCCGGTTTTGGTTCCCAGTCCGGCCCTGTCAGTATGGCTTTTTTAATTGCCACTGCCAAGGGATTGCCAGGATTTCTGTGTTTACGCAAATGCAAAGGATGGTGTGAATGTGTTGACAGCACAGGGCCAGAATGGCCCCCAGAGCTGCCAAGGTTTCAGATTGCTATGTGTGACATTTTCATATTTTCATTGTAATTATGAGTGACATTTCAACGATATGAGTGACACTTTCTCACTAGCAAAATGAGGGATTCGTGTCATTTTTATATATTTATACATTTGAGTCGAGCTGCTCATGTTTCAGATTGTGTATGTGAAATTTTCATAGATTCAGTGGATTTACGAGAGTCAGGCAACAACTAGATGTGTAACACTTAGAGGGGCACATTCTTGCGAGCATAACCATGGTATGAAGTCAATGGAAGTAGACAAATATCAGAAATTGCACTAATTTGAGCAAAAAGAAAGTCAAACTCGGCAGCAGGTGCTTTTGAAGCTATTATTTAATTTCAATAAAAATCAGCACCCCCACCCCAACCTCAGCTTCAGGTGCGGCCAAACCAAACATAACAAAGGGATCTCTGTGACAAAAACAGCAACTCGCTGAGCTATCTACATACAATACAGTACAATACAATATGCCTTTTTGAAGGCACATTAACCATCTAAGCTACTTAATGGTCATAGTGCAAACTGTCAGTAGAGAAAACTCTGACTTCTCGACAGCAGCAACAATAATCCCATGAGTTATCTCTGATTTATCAAGTCTAACTGTGCTGAGAAAATAAAGGGTGCTGTTTTGTAGTGTCACTGTCAAGCAGGGATGGTAAACACGTTGCACTACTAATACATCAGCAAAACTGCTAGTTTAGGCAAAACGTAGCGCATATTCAGCCCAGACAGACACCTCTAGTGTGCCCATTTGCAAGGCCCCCTGCCATGCTGGAGCCCCATAATCATTTTCGTAACAAATATTTTAAATCTCAGCAGCAGGAGAATATTAAATTATCTCTTTACAGCTGTCTGAACGATCCACGAGGAGCTGCTGGCCTGGCACCGTGGATCTCTAGCCTGTCTCTTCTTCAGGGGATCAGACAGCGAGCCCTGCTGCAGTGTCTCTGCCTGTGCCCTCTGCTCCCACCATTAGACTCACAATGACGTGGTGAGCCTGGGGCAGAGGTCAGGAGGTGGTGTGCAGGTGATGGATTCTCGAACACTGGCCTCCTCCTTCAACTACATGCAGCAGGGGAATTTCATGGGTGCACTGGGGCCGGCTGGCAGGCAGGAAAGGCAACATCCTGCCACAGCCTGGCCTGGGCATATAAAAAACAGACCTTGAGGCATTTGGCGTTAGGAAGGTGGGCGCCTCAATGCAGAAAACACGCTCCAGGGGCCTCTTCAATCGCATTGTCTGGGCATTAACCCTCAGATCAAGAGAAAGGACGTGTGAAATTCCGCCGCCCTTTTGTCTGATAACAATTCTTATGTTCAAAGTGTTACCCTGCACTTACTTTTCACTTTTCACTACCTGAAGTGCTGCACTTTGAAAATCACACGCGGCGCACACACTAGCAGGTAAAATGAATCTCCACCCAGCTCTGTCAAGCACAGAATGACGGCGAGCATCGGACATTATTTAAAAGAGCCCTGCTGAATAGCTCAGCTGGGGCTCTGATGGGCGGGAGGGAGCTGCAGAAGCAGCGACTGCAGAAGCGGCGACTCGGCTGCCACTGACATGTCCCACTCCGGCTCACCAGCACAGCCACGAGCAGACCTTTTCATGAGTACCGGTACTCTCCTCGGGCAGTAGAGAAGTGCCGGTACTCAAAGTGATAAATTTAGGAAGTGCCGGTACTCAGTACCGGTGAGTACCGGCCCATTTAAAGCACTGCCTGGTGGTCCAGTGGACCTCTGTCTCCTTTCTTTCTTTCTGCTCCTTCACTCGTTTTTCTCCCCTTTCTATCTTTCACCTTTCTGCACCTCTGCTCTTTTGCGCCTTATTTCTGCCCATTTTCCCTTTCTCTCCCTCTGCTCCTTCACTCGTTTTCACTCGTTTTTCTACCCTTTCTATCTTTCACCTTTCTGCACCTCTGCTCTTTTGTGCCTTATTTCTGCCCATTTTCCCTTTCTCTCCCTCTGCTCCTTCACTCGTTTTCACTCGTTTTTCTACCCTTTCTATCTTTCACCTTTCTGCTCTTTTCTGCATCTCTGCTCTTTTGTGGCTTATTTCTGCTTATTTTCCCTTTTTTCTTTATCCCTTCTTTCCTCCCTTTACCTTTCCCCGCCGCTGCTGCACCCGCGGCCCCTCCCCCCCTCAGCGCGACCGGCCCAATCCAGCTCCCCTCCCCGCTCCCGCCTCCCAGCTGTCCAGCCCTCCCCGACCCCTACTTAATGGCGGCCACTGCGGGGACAGGCGAGCAAGACCACTGACTCATTGTCAGTGAAATTGCTCTCCCACCCTCGCAGCTCCACCATTAAGTGAGGTGCCCCTGCCCCTGCACTCTTGAGTGTTGGTGATCGAGGCCCTCCTCCACCCGCAGGTTTCCCTGCACCTCATCCCTGGTGGTCCAGTGGACCTCTGTCTCCTTTCTTTCTTTCTGCTCCTTCACTCGTTTTTCTCCCCTTTCTATCTTTCACCTTTCTGCACCTCTGCTCTTTTGCGCCTTATTTCTGCCCATTTTCCCTTTCTCTCCCTCTGCTCCTTCACTCGTTTTCACTCGTTTTTCTCCCCTTTCTATCTTTCACCTTTCTGCACCTCTGCTCTTTTGTGCCTTATTTCTGCCCATTTTCCCTTTCTCTCCCTCTGCTCCTTCACTCGTTTTCACTCGTTTTTCTACCCTTTCTATCTTTCACCTTTCTGCTCTTTTCTGCATCTTTGCTCTTTTGTGGCTTATTTCTGCTTATTTTCCCTTTTTTCTTTATCCCTTCTTTCCTCCCTTTACCTTTCCCAGGCGCTGCTGCCCCAGCGGCCCCTCCCCCCCCCCCCCGGCGCGACCGGCCCAATCCAGCTCTCCTCCCCGCTCCCGCCTCCCAGCTGTCCAGTCCTCCCCGACCCCTACTTAATGGCGGCCACTGCGGGGACAGGCGAGCAAGACCACTGACTCATTGTCAGTGAAATTGCTCTCCCACCCTCGCAGCTCCACCATTAACCCTTTCGATGCTGATGACGAGCTGGGCTCGTCATGGTGCACGGTGGTCGTGTGCTGATGACGAGCCCAGCTCGTCATGAGCCCCACCCTCGGGGGAAGCGCTGGCGCTCCCCCCGAGGTTCTCTGATCTTCGTTATTTCGCTGGGGGCGGCAGCGGAAGACCTTCCGCTGCCGCCCCCCCCCCATGGGAATCCCTGATGACGTCAGCACGCACAGCGCGCGCTGACATCATCAGGGATTCCCAGCGCTCGGGAAGCCATCTGCTTCCTGCGCGTCTGGGGAAAAGGTAAGATTAGAGTGTCTGGCGGGGGTTTGGGGCAGCGAAGAGGCATCAGGGGAGAGGAAAGAGTTTTTCCTCTCCCCTGATGTCTCTTTGCAGGGCATTTCTGCCTCACGATCGCGCACAGCGTCGCGATTGTGCGGCGGAAATGCCCCCACTAGCACCAGGGATGTAATTTTAGATTATAGGAAGCGACCCCTTGGGCAAGGGTCGCTTCCAGGCGGGCTGTGATAATGTTTTTGTTTTTCTGCCCCCCCTGGGGGCAAATCGGCCCGTTTTTTCGGCCGTTTTGCCCCCAGGGGGGGCAGAAATTCCCCACTAGCACCAGGGTTGTTTTTTTGGAGCCAAGATGGCGGCCATATTTTTTGTTTACGTTTTTCTGTCCCCCCTGGGGGCAAATCGGCCCATTTTTTTTGCCGTTTTGCCCCCAGGGGGGGACAGAAAATGCCCACTAGCACCAGGGATTTTGTTTTTAGCTTTTAGGAAGCGACCCCTTGGGCAAGGGTTGCTTCCAGGTGGCCTCACACTTAACTTTTTGTTTTTCTGCCCCCCCTGGGGGAAAATCAGCCTGTTTTTCGGCCGTTTTGCCCCCAGGGGGGGCAGAAATTTCCCACTAGCACCAGGGATATTTGTTGGGGCACTGTGTTTCTTTTGGGAAGCGACCCCTTGGGTAAGGGTCGCTTCCAGGTGGCCATGATTGTGTTTTTTGTTTTTCTGTCCACCCTAGGTGCAAATCGGCCCGTTTTATTTGCCTTTTTGCCCCCGGGGGGGGCAGAAAATACCCACTAGCACCAGGGAATTTAAATTTAGTTTTTAGGAAGCGACCCCTTGGGCAAGAAGTACTGCTTGGCTGGCGGTGTGTGTGGAGTGGCACTTGGCTTGCAGTGTGCGTGAAGTGGTGTTTGGCTGGTGGAGTGGCGCTTGGCTGGATGGTGTGCGTGGAGTGGTACTTGGCTGTCTGTGCACGGAGTGCTGCTTGGCTGGCGGTGTGTGTGGAGGTGCGCATGGCTGGATGGTGTGCGTGGAGTGGTACTTGGCTGTCTGTGCACGGAGTGGTGCTTGGCTGGCAGTGTGCGTGGAGTGGTGCTTGGCTGGCGGTGTGCGTGGAGTGGCGCTTGGCTTGCAGTGTGCGTGGAGTGGCGCTTGGCTTGCAGTGTGCGTGGAGTGGTGCTTGGCTGGCGGTGTGTGTGGAGTGGCCCTTGGCTGGTGGTGTGCGTTGAGTGGTACTTGGCTGTCTGTGCACGGAGTGGTGCTTGGCTGGCGGTGTGTGTGGAGTGGCGTTTGGCTGGATGGTGTGCGTGGAGTGGTACTTGGCTGTCTGTGCACGGAGTGGTGCTTGGCTGGCGGTGTGCGTGGAGTGGTGCTTGGCTGGCGGTGTGCGTGGAGTGGCGCTTGGCTTGCAGTGTGCGTGGAGTGGCGCTTGGCTTGCAGTGTGTGTGGAGTGGCGCTTGGCTTGCAGTGTGCGTGGAGTGGTGCTCGGCTGGCGGTGTGCATGGAGTGGCGCTTGGCTTGCAGTGTGCGTGGAGTGGCGCTTGGCTTGCAGTGTGCGTGGAGTGGTGCTTGGCTGGCGGTGTGTGTGGAGTGGCCCTTGGCTGTCGGTGTGCGCTGAGTGGTGTTTGGCTGGCGGTGTGCGTGGAGGGGTACTTGGCTATCTACGCACGGAGTGGTGCTTGGCTGGCGGTGTGTGTGGAGTGGCGCTTGGCTGGTGGTGTGTGTGGAGTGGCGCTTGGCTGGTGGTGTGTGTGGAGTGGCGCTTGGCTTGCAGTGTGCGTGGAGTGGTGTTTGGCTGGCGGTGTGTGTGGAGTGGCGTTTGGCTGGTGGTGTGCGTTGAGTGGTACTTTGCTGTCTGTGCACGGAGTGGTGCTTGGCTGGCGGTGTGCGTGGAGCGGTGCTTGGCTGTCGGTGAGTGGCGCTTGGCTTGCGGTGTGCGTGGAGTGGTGCTTGGCTGGCGGTGTGTGTGGAGTGGTACTTGGCTGTCGGTGTGCGCTGAGTGGTGCTTGGCTGGTGGTGTGTGTGGAGTGGTGCTTGGCTGGCGGTGTGTGTGGAGTGGCGCTTGGCTGGTGGTGTGTGTGGAGTGGCGCTTGGCTGGTGGTGTGTGTGGAGTGGCGCTTGGCTGGTTGTGTGTGTGGAGTGGCGCTTGGCTTGCGGTGTGCGTGGAGTGGCGCTTGGCTTGCAGTGTGCGTGGAGTGGTGCTTGGCTGGCGGTGTGCGTGGAGTGGTGCTTGGCTGGCGGTGTGTGTGGAGTGGCGCTTGGCTGGTGGTGTGTGTAGAGTGGTACTTGGCTGTCTGTGCACGGAGTGGTGCTTGGCTGGCGGTGTGTGTGGACTGGCGCTTGGCTGGATGGTGTGCGTGGAGTGGTACTTTGCTGTCTGTGCACGGAGTGGTGCTTGGCTGTCTGTGCACGGAGTGGTGCTTGGCTGGCGGTGTGTGTGGAGTGGCGCTTGGCTGGCGGTGTGTGTGGAGTGGCGCTTGGCTTGCGGTGTGCGTGGAGTGGTGCTTGGCTGGCGGTGTGTGTGGAGTGGTACTTGGCTGTCGGTGTGCGCTGAGTGGTGCTTGGCTGGTGGTGTGTGTGGAGTGGTGCTTGGCTGGCGGTGTGTGTGGAGTGGCGCTTGGCTGGTGGTGTGTGTGGAGTGGCGCTTGGCTGGTGGTGTGTGTGGAGTGGCGCTTGGCTGGTTGTGTGTGTGGAGTGGCGCTTGGCTTGCGGTGTGCGTGGAGTGGCGCTTGGCTTGCAGTGTGCGTGGAGTGGTGCTTGGCTGGCGGTGTGCGTGGAGTGGTGCTTGGCTGGCGGTGTGTGTGGAGTGGCGCTTGGCTGGTGGTGTGTGTAGAGTGGTACTTGGCTGTCTGTGCACGGAGTGGTGCTTGGCTGGCGGTGTGTGTGGACTGGCGCTTGGCTGGATGGTGTGCGTGGAGTGGTACTTTGCTGTCTGTGCACGGAGTGGTGCTTGGCTGTCTGTGCACGGAGTGGTGCTTGGCTGGCGGTGTGTGTGGAGTGGCGCTTGGCTGGTGGTGTGTGTGGAGTGGCGCTTGGCTGGTGGTGTGTGTGGAGTGGCGCTTGGCTGGTGGTGTGTGTGGAGTGGCGCTTGGCTTGCGGTGTGCGTGGAGTGGCGCTTGGCTTGCAGTGTGCGTGGAGTGGTGCTTGGCTGGCGGTGTGTGTGGAGTGGCGCTTGGCTGGTGGTGTGTGTTGAGTGGTACTTGGCTGTCTGTGCACGGAGTGGTGCTTGGCTGGCGGTGTGTGTGGAGTGGCGCTTGGCTGGATGGTGTGCACGGAGTGGTACTTGGCTGTCTGTGCACGGAGTGGTGCTTGGCTGGCGGTGTGTGTAGAGTGGCGCTTGGCTGGATGGTGTGCGTGGAGTGGTACTTTGCTGTCTGTGCACGGAGTGGCGCTTGGCTTGCGGTGTGCGTGGAGTGGCGCTTGGCTTGCAGTGTGCGTGGAGTGGTGCTTGGCTGGCGGTGTGCGTGGAGTGGTGCTTGGCTGGCGGTGTGCGTGGAGTGGCGCTTGGCTTGCAGTGTGCGTGGAGTGGCGCTTGGCTTGCAGTGTGCGTGGAGTGGTGCTTGGCTGGCGGTGTGTGTGGAGTGGCCCTTGGCTGTCGGTGTGCGCTGAGTGGTGTTTGGCTGGCGGTGTGCGTGGAGGGGTACTTGGCTATCTACGCACGGAGTGGTGCTTGGCTGGCGGTGTGTGTGGAGTGGCGCTTGGCTGGTGGTGTGTGTGGAGTGGCGCTTGGCTGGTGGTGTGTGTGGAGTGGCGCTTGGCTTGCAGTGTGCGTGGAGTGGTGTTTGGCTGGCGGTGTGTGTGGAGTGGCGTTTGGCTGGTGGTGTGCGTTGAGTGGTACTTTGCTGTCTGTGCACGGAGTGGTGCTTGGCTGGCGGTGTGCGTGGAGCGGTGCTTGGCTGGCGGTGAGTGGCGCTTGGCTTGCGGTGTGCGTGGAGTGGTGCTTGGCTGGCGGTGTGTGTGGAGTGGTACTTGGCTGTCGGTGTGCGCTGAGTGGTGCTTGGCTGGTGGTGTGTGTGGAGTGGTGCTTGGCTGGCGGTGTGTGTGGAGTGGCGCTTGGCTGGTGGTGTGTGTGGAGTGGCGCTTGGCTGGTGGTGTGTGTGGAGTGGCGCTTGGCTGGTGGTGTGTGTGGAGTGGCGCTTGGCTGGTGGTGTGTGTGGAGTGGCGCTTGGCTGGTGGTGTGTGTGGAGTGGCGCTTGGCTGGTGGTGTGTGTGGAGTGGCGCTTGGCTGGTGGTGTGTGTGGAGTGGCGCTTGGCTGGCGGTGTGCGTGGAGTGGTGCTTGGCTGGCGGTGTGTGTGGAGTGGCGCTTGGCTGGTGGTGTGTGTAGAGTGGTACTTGGCTGTCTGTGCACGGAGTGGTGCTTGGCTGGCGGTGTGTGTGGACTGGCGCTTGGCTGGATGGTGTGCGTGGAGTGGTACTTTGCTGTCTGTGCACGGAGTGGTGCTTGGCTGTCTGTGCACGGAGTGGTGCTTGGCTGGCGGTGTGTGTGGAGTGGCGCTTGGCTGGGGGTGTGTGTGGAGTGGCGCTTGGCTGGTGGTGTGTGTGGAGTGGCGCTTGGCTGGTGGTGTGTGTGGAGTGGCGCTTGGCTGGTGGTGTGTGTGGAGTGGCGCTTGGCTGGTGGTG
The DNA here is from genome assembly GCF_964263255.1 of Lissotriton vulgaris. NCBI lineage: Eukaryota > Metazoa > Chordata > Amphibia > Caudata > Salamandridae > Lissotriton > Lissotriton vulgaris. The sequence continues at coordinate 94,976,540 of NC_141697.1, forward strand.
TGTGTGGAGTGGCGCTTGGCTGGTGGTGTGTGTGGAGTGGCGCTTGGCTGGTGGTGTGTGTGGAGTGGCGCTTGGCTGGCGGTGTGCGTGGAGTGGTGCTTGGCTGGCGGTGTGTGTGGAGTGGCGCTTGGCTGGCGGTGTGTGTAGAGTGGTACTTGGCTGTCTGTGCACGGAGTGGTGCTTGGCTGGCGGTGTGTGTGGACTGGCGCTTGGCTGGATGGTGTGCGTGGAGTGGTACTTTGCTGTCTGTGCACAGAGTGGTGCTTGGCTGTCTGTGCACGGAGTGGTGCTTGGCTGGCGGTGTGTGTGGAGTGGCGCTTGGCTGGGGGTGTGTGTGGAGTGGCGCTTGGCTGGTGGTGTGTGTGGAGTGGCGCTTGGCTGGTGGTGTGTGTGGAGTGGCGCTTGGCTGGTGGTGTGTGTGGAGTGGCGCTTGGCTGGTGGTGTGTGTGGAGTGGCGCTTGGCTGGTGGTGTGTGTGGAGTGGCGCTTGGCTGGTGGTGTGTGTGGAGTGGCGCTTGGCTGGCGGTGTGTGTAGAGTGGCGCTTGGCTGGATGGTGTTCGTGGAGTGGTACTTTGCTGTCTGTGCACGGAGTGGCGCTTGGCTTGCGGTGTGCGTGGAGTGGCGCTTGGCTTGCAGTGTGCGTGGAGTGGCGCTTTGCTTGCAGTGTGCGTGGAGTGGTGCTTGGCTGGCGGTGTGCGTGGAGTGGTGCTTGGCTGGCGGTGTGTGTGGAGTGGCGCTTGGCTGGTGGTGTGTGTAGAGTGGTACTTGGCTGTCTGTGCACGGAGTGGTGCTTGGCTGGCGGTGTGTGTGGACTGGCGCTTGGCTGGATGGTGTGCGTGGAGTGGTACTTTGCTGTCTGTGCACGGAGTGGTGCTTGGCTGTCTGTGCACGGAGTGGTGCTTGGCTGGCGGTGTGTGTGGAGTGGCGCTTGGCTTGCGGTGTGCGTGGAGTGGTGCTTGGCTGGCGGTGCGCTTGGAGTGGTGCTTGGCTGGCGGTGTGTGTGGAGTGGCGCTTGGCTGGTGGTGTGTGTTGAGTGGTACTTGGCTGTCTGTGCACGGAGTGGTGCTTGGCTGGCGGTGTGTGTGGAGTGGCGCTTGGCTGGATGGTGTGCATGGAGTGGTACTTTGCTGTCTGTGCACGGAGTGGTACTTGGCTGTCTGTGCACGGAGTGGTGCTTGGCTGGCGGTGTGTGTGCAGTGGTACTTGGCTGTCGGTGTGCGCTGAGTGGTGTTTGGCTGGCGGTGTGCATGGTCTGGTGCTTGGATGGTGGTGTGGGTGGACTGGCGCTCGGCTGGCAGTGTGCGAGTACTAACTTTCTGTTGGTCACTACACACACTGCTAGTTGAGTGACACTCTACCCAGTCCATCATTTTGTGTAGTTGCTGTGGCAGATACGTAAGTGATGGGCCCTTGAATGGCGCTGTCTGCTGGTGTGAGTGTTGTAATGTGATGGGTCCGCGGCTGGCGGTGGGTGGGCCAAAGGCCTGTGACTAAGGCAGGGGGGCTTAACTTGTAAAACTTACATGCTACTTTTTTAAAAATTCATTTTTGGCCTGTTCTGCTTTGGGGCACCCACACAAGTGAGGTATCCTTTTACTCGGGAGAACAAGGGGAACGCTGGGTGGTAGGACATTTTTGCCGGCACGGAGATCCCACGCAAAAAAGTTTGGAAAAGTGATATTTTTACCTAATTTTAAGGTTTGCAAGGAGTTCTGGGTAGGAAAACATTGGGGGACCCACGCATGCCATACCTCCTTGGAAGCCCCCGGGTGTCTACTTTTCAGAAATGTGTGGGTTTGGTAGGTTTCCCTAGATGGCCGTCTAGCACGGTGCCCAAAACCCAGGTAACCCCCCTTGCAAAAGCTGGTGGTATTGAATGTCAGTACCACCAGCTTTTGCAAGAGGGGTTACCTGGGTTTTTGGCCCTGTGCTAGACGGCCATCTAGGGAAACCTACCAAACCCATACATTTCTGAAAAGTAGACACCCGGGGGCTTCCAAGGAGGTATGGCTTGCGTGGATCCTCCAACGTTCCTTTACCCAGAATCCCTTGCAAACCTCAATTTTTGCTGGAAAAATCAGTTTTTTCACACTTTTTATGCGTGGGAAAGCGTGGCGTCACTGGGCTCACACAAATTTCCTCCCACCCAGCGTTCCCCCAGGTCTCCCGATAAAAATGGTACCTCACTTGCGTGGGTAGGCATAGTGGCTGCAACAGGAAACGGTCCAAATCGTACGGTGGAGACATTACAATAACCAATAGCAACATTACCTTCTTTTTTGGGGGGTAGGATTGCGTTTTTGGACCGGGGCTCGGCGGGCATCTTTGGAAACTACCAAACCCAAACAGTTCTGAAAACTAGACACCCGGGGGAGTCCAGGGAGGTATGGCATGCGTGGGTCCCCCAATGTTTTCCTACCCAGAAATCCCTGCAAACCACAAATTTAGGTTAAAAAAACAGTTTTCCATACATTTTTGCGTGGGATCGCCGTGTCGGCACAAATGTCTTACCACCCTGCGTTCCCCTTGTTCTCCCGAGTAAAATGATACCTCACTTGTGTGGGTGGGCCAAAGGCCTGTGACTAAGGCAGGGGGGCTTAATTTGTTACACTGAAATACTACTTTTTTCAACATTCGTTTTTGGCCTGTTCTGCTTTGGGGCACCCACACAAGTGAGGTATCCTTTTACTCGGGAGAACAAGGGGAGCGCTGGGTGGTAGGACATTTTTGCCGGCACGGTGATTCCACGCAAAAAAATTTGAAAAAGTGATTATTTTACCTAATTTTAAGGTTTGCAAGGTGTTCTGGGTAGGAAAACGTTCGGGGACCCACGCATGCCATACCTCCCTGGACTCCCCCGGGGGTCTACTTTTCAGAACTGTTTGGGTTTTGTACTTTCCAAAGAATACCACCGAGCCCCGGGCCAAAAACTCAGGTGCCCCCCCCCCCCAAAATCAAGGTTGTTTTGCAATTTGGTATTGTAAATTCACCACCGTACAATTTGAACCATTTCCTTTCGCAGCCACTATGCCTACCCACGCAAGTGAGGTACCATTTTTATCGGGAGACCTGGGGGAACGCTGGGTAGGAGGAAATTTCTGTGAGCCCAGTGACGCCACGCTTTCCCACACAAAAAAAGTGTGAAAAAACTGACTTTTTCTGCAAAAATTGAGGTTTGCAAGGGATTCTGGGTAAAGGAACGTTGGAGGATCCACGCAAGCCATACCTCCTTGGAAGCCCCCGGGTGTCTACTTTTCAGAAATGTGTGGGTTTGGTAGGTTTTCCTACATGGCCGTCTCGCACGGGGCCAAAAACCCAGGTAACCCCTCTTTCAAAAGCTGGTGGGATTGACATTCAATACCACCAGCTTTTGCAAGAGGGGTTACCTGGGTTTTTGGCCCCGTGCGAGACGGCCATGTCGGGAAACCTACCAAACCCACACATTTCTGAAAAGTAGACACCCGGGGGCTTCCAAGGAGGTATGGCTTGCGTGGATACTCCAACGTTCCTTTACCCAGAATCCCTTGCAAACCTCAATTTTTGATGGAAAAATCAGTTTTTACATACTCTTTTTGTGTGGGAAAGCGTGGCGTCACTGGGCTCACACAAATTTCCTCCCACCCAGCGTTCCCCCAGGTCTCCCGATAAAAATGGTACCTCACTTGCGTGGGTAGGCATAGTGGCTGCAACAGGAAAAGGTCCAAATCGTACGGTGGAGACATTACAATAACCAATAGCAAGATTACCTTCTTTTTTTGGGGGGGGGGACTGAGTTTTTGGACCGGGGCTCGGCGGGCATCTTTGGAAACTACCAAACCCAAACAGTTCTGAAAACTAGACACCCGGGGGAGTCCAGGGAGGTATGGCATGCGTGGGTCCCCCAATGTTTTCCTACCCAGAAATCCCTGCAAACCACAAATTTAGGTTAAAAAAACAGTTTTCCATACATTTTTGCGTGGGATCGCTGTGTCGGCACAAATGTCCTACCACCCTGCGTTTCCCTTGTTCTCCCGAGTAAAATGATACCTCACTTGTGTGGGTGGGCCAAAGGCCTGTGACTAAGGCAGGGGGGCTTAATTTGTTACACTGAAATACTACTTTTTTCAACATTCGTTTTTGGCCTGTTCTGCTTTGGGGCACCCACACAAGTGAGGTATCCTTTTACTCGGGAGAACAAGGGGAGCGCTGGGTGGTAGGACATTTTTGCCGGCACGGTGATTCCACGCAAAAAAGTTTGAAAAAGTGATTATTTTACCTAATTTTAAGGTTTGCAAGGTGTTCTGGGTAGGAAAACGTTCGGGGACCCGCGCATGCCATACCTCCCTGGACTCCCCCGGGGGTCTACTTTTCAGAACTGTTTGGGTTTTGTACTTTCCAAAGAATACCACCGAGCCCCGGGCCAAAAACTCAGGTGCCCCCCCCCCCAAAATCAAGGTTGTTTTGCAATTTGGTATTGTAAATTCACCACCGTACAATTTGAACCATTTCCTTTCGCAGCCACTATGCCTACCCACGCAAGTGAGGTACCATTTTTATCGGGAGACCTGGGGGAACGCTGGGTGGGAGGAAATTTCTAGATCCACGCAGATTCCGGAACTTTCCACCACAGAAATGTGAGGAAAATGCGTTTTTTTTCTCCAATTTCTTAGCTTTGCAAGGGATTCTGAGTAAGAGAACCTGGGGGTAGGCAGTCGAGTGACCCCATCCTGAATTCCCCTGGGTGTCTACTTTTCAAAAATGTATAGGTTTGCTAGGTTTCCCTAGGTGCCGGCAGAGCTAGGGTTCAAAAACAAAAGGTAGTCTCTTTTCCCAAAACGTGCACAATTTCTCTGAAAAATTGAGTTGTGACCACGTTGCGTTTTGCACTGTTTCCTGTCGCAGCCACTATGCCTACCCAGGCAAATGAGATACCATTTTTCTCGGGAGACCTGGGGGAACGCTGGGTGGGTGGAAATTTGTTGATCCACGCAGATTCCGGAACTTTCCACCACAGAAATGTGAGGAAAATGCGTTTTTTTTCCAATTTCTTAGCTTTGCAAGGGATTCTGGGTAAGAGAACCTGGGGGTAGGCAATCGAGTGACCCCATCCTGAATTCCCCTGGGTGTCTACTTTTCAAAAATGTATAGGTTTGCTAGGTTTCCCTAGGTGCCGGCAGAGCTAGGGTTCAAAAACAAAAGGTAGTCTCTTTGCCCAAAACGTGCACAATTTCACTGAAAAATTGAGTTGTGACCACGTTGCGTTTTGCACTGTTTCCTGTCGCAGCCACTATGCCTACCCAGGAAAATGAGATACCATTTTTCTCGGGAGACCTGGGGGAACGCTGGGTGGGTAGAAATTTGTTGATCCACGCAGATTCCGGAACTTTCCACCACAGAAATGTGAGGAAAATGCGTTTTTTTTCCCAATTTTTTAGCTTTGCAAGGGATTCTGGGTAAGAGAACCTGGGGGTAGGCAGTCGAGTCACCCCATCCTGAATTTCCTTGGGTGTCTACTTTTCAAAAATGTATAGGTTTGCTAGGTTTCCCTAGGTGCCGGCAGAGCTAGTATTAAAAAACAAAAGGTAGTCTCTTTGCCCAAAACGTGCACAATTCCACTGAAAAATTGAGTTGTGACCACGTTGCGTTTTGCACTGTTTCCAGTCGCAGCCACTATGCCTACCCAGGCAAATGAGATACCATTTTTCTCGGGAGACCTGGGGGAACGCTGGGTGGGTGGAAATTTGTTGATCCACGCAGATTCCAGAACTTTCCACCACAGAAATGTGAGGAAAATGTGTTTTTTTTGTCATAATTTTAGCTTTGCAAGGGATTCTGGGTAACAAAACCTGGGGGTAGGCAGACGAGTCACCCCATCCTGAATTCCCCTGGGTGTCTAGTTTTCAAAAATGTATAGGTTTGCTAGGTTTCCCTATGTGCTGGCAGAGCTAGGACTCAAAAACAAAAGGTAGTCTCTTTGTCCAAATAGCACAAGATTTCACTGGGAAATTGAAGTGCAACCACGTTGCATTTTGAGCTGTTTCGTGTCGCAGCCACTATGCCTACCCACGCAAGTGAGGTACCATTTTTCTCGGGAGACCTGGGGGAACGCTGGGTGGGTGGAAGTTTGTTGATCCACGCAGATTCCAGCACTTTCCACCACAGAAATGTGAGGAAAATGTGTTTTTTTTGTCATAATGTTAGCTTTGCAAGGGATTCTGGGTAACAAAACCTGGGGGTAGGCAGACGAGTCACCCCATCCTGAATTCCCCTGGGTGTCTAGTTTTCAAAAGTGTATAGGTTTGCTAGGTTTCCCTATGTGCTGGCAGAGCTAGGACTCAAAAACAAAAGGTAGTCTCTTTGTCCAAATAGCACAAGATTTCACTGGGAAATTGAGGTGCAACCGCGTTGCGTTTTGCGCTGTTTCGTGTTGCAGCCACTATGCCTACCCACGCAAGTGAGGTATCATTTTTCTCAGGAGACCTGGGGGAACGCTGGGTGGGTGGAAATTTGTTAATCCACGCAGATTCCAGAACTTTCCACCACAGAAATGTGAGGAAAATGTGGTTTTTTTGTCATAATTTTAGCTTTGCAAGGGATTCTGGGTAACAAAACCTGGGGGTAGGCAGACGAGTCACCCTATCCTGAATTCCCCTGGGTGTCTAGTTTCCAAAAATGTATAGGTTTGCTAGGTTTCCCTATGTGCTGGCAGAGCTAGGACTCAAAAACAAAAGGTAGTCTCTTTGTCCAAATAGCACAAGATTTCACTGGGAAATTGAAGTGCAACCACGTTGCATTTTGAGCTGTTTCGTGTCGCAGCCACTATGCCTACCCACGCAAGTGAGGTACCATTTTTCTCGGGAGACCTGGGGGAACGCTGGGTGGGTGGAAGTTTGTTGATCCACGCAGATTCCAGCACTTTCCACCACAGAAATGTGAGGAAAATGTGTTTTTTTTGTCATAATTTTAGCTTTGCAAGGGATTCTGGGTAACAAAACCTGGGGGTAGGCAGACGAGTCACCCCATCCTGAATTTCCCTGGGTGTCTAGTTTTCAAAAATGTATAGGTTTGCTAGGTTTCCCTATGTGCTGGCAGAGCTAGGACGCAAAAACAAAAGGTAGTCTCTTTGTCCAAATAGCACAAGATTTCACTGGGAAATTGAAGTGCAACCACGTTGCGTTTTGAGCTGTTTCGTGTCGCAGCCACTATGCCTACCCACGCAAGTGAGGTACCATTTTTCTCGGGAGACCTGGGGAAACGCTGGGTGGGTAGAAATTTGTTAATCCACGCAGATTCCAGAACTTTCCACCACAGAAATGTGAGGAAAATGTGTTTTTTTTGTCATAATTTTAGCTTTGCAAGGGATTCTGGGTAACAAAACCTGGGGGTAGGCAGACGAGTCACCCCATCCTGAATTCCCCTGGGTGTCTAGTTTTCAAAAATGTATAGGTTTGCTAGGTTTCCCTATGTGCTGGCAGAGCTAGGACTCAAAAACAAAAGGTAGTCTCTTTGTCCAAATAGCACAAGATTTCACTGGGAAATTGAAGTGCAACCACGTTGCATTTTGAGCTGTTTCGTGTCGCAGCCACTATGCCTACCCACGCAAGTGAGGTACCATTTTTCTCGGGAGACCTGGGGGAACGCTGGGTGGGTGGAAGTTTGTTGATCCACGCAGATTCCAGCACTTTCCACCACAGAAATGTGAGGAAAATGTGTTTTTTTTGTCATAATTTTAGCTTTGCAAGGGATTCTGGGTAACAAAACCTGGGGGTAGGCAGACAAGTCACCCCATCCTGACTTCCCCTGGGGGTCTAGTTTTCAAAAATGTATAGGTTTGCTAGGTTTCCCTATGTGCTGGCAGAGCCAGGACTCAAAAACAAAAGGTAGTCTCTTTGTCCAAATAGCACAAGATTTCACTGGGAAATTGAGGTGCAACCGCGTTGCGTTTTGCGCTGTTTCGTGTTGCAGCCACTATGCCTACCCACGCAAGTGAGGTACCATTTTTCTCGGGAGACCTGGGGGAACGCTGGGTGGGTGGAAGTTTGTTGATCCACGCAGATTCCAGCACTTTCCACCACAGAAATGTGAGGAAAATGTGTTTTTTTTGTCATAATTTTAGCTTTGCAAGGGATTCTGGGTAACAAAGCCTGGTGGTAGGCAGTCGAGTCACCCCATCCTGAATTCCCCAGGGTGTCTACTTTCCAAAAATGTATAGGTTTGCTAGGTTTCCCTAGGTGCCGGCAGAGCTAGGGTGCCAAAACTACAGGTAGGCACTTTGCCATAAAAGGGTCAATTTGTAACTGCAAAATTGAGGTGTGACCACGTTGCATTTTGCGCCGTTTCCTATCGCAGGCACAAGGCCGACCCACACAAGTGAGGTACCGTTTTTATCGGGAGACTTCGGGTAATTCAGATTTGTAAATCAACTGTTATTACCTAATGAGCTTTCTAGCATTTCTCCCTTTCAATGACAGACATTGTGTAAAAAAAAAATGTTTTTGAAAAATGACCAATAATTCTCAAGCTAGTATGGGTATTCCCAATTTTGAAAATGTGCAATTATATACTGTTTCTGAACTCTATATTTTGTACCCAAATCAGAAATACATAGGTGTCTTTCATACAGATTTTTCCATGTATACATTTTCTAAGACAAAGTGCTCTATACCCAGTAAAAGAAAAAAAAACATTGCAAGTTGCTGCTCAGTTTTTGGATCTGGGTTCGTTGGGTTCTTGGTGAAACTACAACTCCTATATATCCCCACAACCAGGAAGGTCTAACGGATGTAACAGTATATTGCTTTCCAAGAGCTGTCAAGATTAGAAAAAGTTATAGGTGAAAACGTTGAGACAAAAGGCTGTTTTTTTTAACAAATTTTCTATTATTCCAAGATTTAACTGTTACTTTCGATAAAGAATCCTTCATGGATTTAGACAAATGACCCCTTTCTGCATTCAGAATTTTGTTTACTTTCCGAAAATGTACAGCTTTCTAGGATCCATTATTGCTTTCAAACTCTTTTCTACCATTAATTGGAAGGAGGTGGAAAGCTCTAAAAATAGCAAAAATAGGCTATGTCCCAGAAAAATGCCAAAACTGTGTGAAAAATGTTGGTTCCCTGACAAAAGACTGTCATTCCCTGAAAGCTGAGAAAACGGAGATTTCAGCCCCACAAACCCTTTTTTTATACCATTTTCAGGGAAAAACCCAGAGGCTTTCATTTGCAGCCCGTTTTTCCCATTTTTCTGAAAAAAACAAAAAAATCACTATATTTTGGTTAATTTCTGGGACCCCTCCAAGGGAATCCACAAACCCTGGGCGCCTTTGGAATCCACATGATGTTGGAAGAAAAGGACGCAAATTTGGCGTGGATAGCTTATGTGGTCAAAAAGTTACAGGGGCCTAAGCGCGCACTACCCCAAATAGCCAAAAAAGGGCTCAGCACAGGAGGGGAAAAGGCCCAGCAGCGAAGGGGTTAAGTGAGGTGCCCCTGCACTCTTGAGTGTTGGTGATCGAGGCCCTCCTCCACCCGCAGGTTTCCCAGCGCCCAGTGGCGGCTGGTGGACTTGGAAAGTGGTGAGGCGAAATAATCTGCGGATGACCATCTCAAAATCCCCTGCAGATCCTAAACTGTGCAAATACTTAGAAGTGTCAGAAGTCCGAAGTGTGGCGCTGCAGATTACAGCATTATTACTGTCACTAGATTGTGCCTAGTGCCTGTTGGTTTTCCCAACGCCCCAATTTCTGAATCCTTCGCAGCAGATTACCCACTGCATGTAACCTCCTCTACCCTAACCCATCAGAGGGGCTGGACCATAGGACAGAAATGAAACTATCACAAATTGTTAAATGTATGGAATTTTACATCTCTCCCTACCTACTGCACTTGTAAACTGCCTTCGCTGTCAGTCGTGGGCAGGTGTACACACTAATTAAACACGACCTTGTAGAATAAATGCAACTTAGCTGTCTTAATGGGTGAATCAAATAGGGAAACAAATAGTGATTACACGTAATTATCCCCTTACAATGTAGACGCCTATCACCGCTCACTCACACTGTCATTGAAATAGGAACTCTTCAACAATAAAGACATGGTTTCTCTTCATAGAATAGATATGTGTGACACTATTGGATTGGTCTTCTCGCGTTTTTGTAGAATGTGTTTCTGAAGCAAACAGGATTGATACTAAAGTTTAAAAAAATTCCAGGAACCAAGAAAAGCCTTCCTGCTTCCAATCGCAAATCTACTTAACAAAGTACATGTGCTCCAAATGGACTAGTCTGAAATACTTAACACTGCGTAACCAATTACATAATATTTACGCATCTGGTTGTGATGTACAAATGATTGTTAATAGCAGCACTAGTAAATACAGCTGTGCTCACTGTTTGTAGACATTTCCAAAGAGGTAGATCCCCGTCTACCTTGTAAAGTGAACTACGAGACGACACTTGTGAGAAATTGACGAAGATAGCAGAGCACAGGTGCACGTAGTTGTAGAATACAATAGAAGTGTTCTCTCACCCAAGCCTCCCTTCCGCTAAGACTACTGCAAGACAAGGTTAATTTTAAAATTAATTTAAATATAAAAAACTTACCTTGGCTTCCCGACTCGAGTCCCGAGACTGCTCCCGCCGTCCTGGATTTTGAATGCCGCCTCTTTCGTCACTGAAGGCTGCAGGCAGCCTCCCTCCCCTCCATGGCAGCCGGCGCTGATTGGTTCGGCCGGCTGCCCTAACTGCGTCATTCTTCCTAGTCTGCATCCTGCAGAACGGAGAGTGGGAGGCGGCTTGGGGGAGCGGCTTGCCCACTGTTGCTAATACTGTCTGTTTGGACAGCCTCTCAGGCTGTCCAAACAGTCCGTATTCACAACAGTGGGCAAGCCACTCCCCCAAGCCACTCCCCCCTGCCCTGAGGCTCGACTCGAGTAACCAGGAAGAAGTTCTAATCTGCTGACTGCTTTCTCGCTGTGCGAGAAGGGCAGGCAGAAACAAATGGTAGTTATAAATAAATAACTACCATTTGTTTCTGCCTTCTTCTCGCACGGCGTGAAAGCAGGGGTGGCGGCGCCCAAACGCCCCCATGTAGAAACCGCCACTGCCTGCGCCTCATCCCTGGTGGTCCAGTGGACCTCTGTCTCCTTTCTTTCTTTCTGCTCCTTCACTCGTTTTTCCCCCCTTTCTATCTTTCACCTTTCTGCACCTCTGCTCTTTTGCGCCTTATTTCTGCCCATTTTCCCTTTCTCTCCCTCTGCTCCTTCACTCGTTTTCACTCGTTTTCTCCCCTTTCTATCTTTCACCTTTCTGCACCTCTGCTCTTTTGTGCCTTATTTCTGCCCATTTTCCCATTCTCTCCCTCTGCTCCTTCCCTCGTTTTCACTCGTTTTTCTACCCTTTCTATCTTTCACCTTTCTGCTCTTTTCTGCATCTCTGCTCTTTTTTGGCTTATTTCTGCTTATTTTCCCTTTTTTCTTTATCCCTTCTTTCCTCCCTTTACCTTTCCCCGCCGCTGCTGCCCCCGCGGCCCCTCCCCTACCAGCGCGACCGGCCCAATCCAGCTCCCCTCCCCGCTCCCGCCTCCCAGCTGTCCAGCCCTCCCCGACCCCTACTTAATGGCGGCCACTGCACGGCCGCTGCGCGGCCGTGGGCTGCAGGCGCACCGCTGGTGCACCGAAGGCACGTCAAAGGCAAGCACGTCTGCGCCCGTCTGCGACCCGTCCGCGACCAGCACCAGGAACCCTGGACCTCCGCCCGCCAACGCTATGACCCAGCAGCACTCCACGCACTCAACCCTGGCTGCAACAACAACTGCAAGCTAGCATCACCAGCCGACACCCATGGACCCTTCAGCTGTCACCGCTGCCGGCACACCTGCAGCACCGCCAAGAACACGGATCCAGCACAACCCGCCCACCAGAACACAACCGAACCGAAGACCCTGCAATGCATCCTCCTCAACGTCTGATCCCTCCACAAACACGCCACAGAAATCTGGGACCTCCTCGACAGCACCACCCCAGACGTAGCATTCTTCACCGAAACCTGGACCAACACCACCTCGGGACCGGACATTGCCATCGCCATCCCCCAAGGATACAAGATCTCCGGGAAGGACCGCCTCACCCACCCAGGAGAAGGAATCGCCATTGTCCACAAATCCAGCCTTCGCCTAAGCACACTCCCTGACGAGTCCACAAAACTGATGGAACACCTTCACTTCAAGATACTGGCCAGCCCCACCGCCGCCCTCCGAGGAACCCTCATCTACCGACCCCCTGGACCCCGCAGACCCTTCGCAACCTCCATCACGGACATTATCTCCCCGCAGGCCATCACATCCACCAACTACACCCTGCTGGGAGACCTCAACTTCCACCTCGACAATCAACTGGACCCCAACACCACATGTCTCCTGGACAACCTCCACAATATTGGACTCCGCCAGATCGTGACCGAGCCCACGCACTCAGCAGGACACACCCTCGACCCCCTCTTCACTACAGGAAACTCCATCACCTTCAGCCACACCACCGAACTCCCATGGACCAACCATCGTTGCGTCCACTTCACCTTCAGAACATCCACCATCCACAGACACCAGCACCTGCTTCCACAAAGAAACTGGACCAAAATCACCGATGACCAGCTCACCTCCTCACTCAACAACTCCACCCCAACCATCGCGGAAAACGACGACCCCAACACGGCAGCCCGAACCCTGCATAGATGGATCTCGGACAGCACCAACACCATAGCTCCCCTCAAGAAAAACAACAATACCCGTGCCAAGAAAGCCAGATGGTTTACCACCGAACTTCGAGAGTCCAGGCGCACATGCCGCCGCTTCGAAAAGGCCTGGAGAAACACCAAATCCACAGAGCCCACAACAACTTCAGAGCCGCCACCAACGCTCACCATCAACTCATCAGAGAAACGAGGAAAAAAGTGATTGAAGAAAGAATCTCCACCCACGCACACAACAGCAAGGAACTCTTCAGCATCATCAAGGAGTTCGCCCAACCCACCAGCGAGTCTACCGACATCCCTCCCTCACAAGACCTCTGCGACAAACTCATCATCTTTTTCCACCACAAAATCAAGAGCATCTACGACAACTTCGACGAAGACAACCAACACACTGAATCCTCACCAACCACCCCCGACACCAAGAAACCAGCAATTGATGACTGGACAGCCCTCACCACCGAAGACACACTGAAGACAATGAAGTCAATCCACTCAGGGGCCCCCACGGACCCCTGCCCCCACCACATCTTCAACAGAGCCGCCAACACCATCGCACCCATGCTCCGCCAAACCATCAACAGCTCCCTGGCGACCGCCTCGTTCCCCGACGACTGGAAACACGCCGAGGTCAACCCCCTCCTAAAGAAACCCTCAGCGGACCCCACCGACCTCAAAAACTACAGACCCATCTCCCTGCTCCCGTTCCCAGCGAAAGTCATCGAGAAAGCCATCAACAGCCAACTCGCCACATTCATTTAAGAACACAACATCCTCGACTCCTCCCAATCCGGCTTCAGAAAAAACCACAGTACGGAAACCGCCCTTCTCGCCGCAACAGACGACATCTGCACCTTACTGGACAAAGGAGAAACAGTAGCCCTCATCCTCCTCGACCTATCAGCGGCGTTCGACACAGTCTCCCACCGCACCCTAATACGCAGACTCTACGATGCAGGAATCCAGGACAAGGCCCTCAACTGGATCTGCTCCTTCCTCTCCGGCAGGACACAGCGGCTCAGACTCCCCCCTTTCCTCTCGGACCCCACGCCTACCACCTGCGGAGTCCCCCAGGGCTCCTCCCTCAGCCCGACGCTCTTCAACGTCTACATGGCTCCACTTGCCCCCATCGTCAGAACCTACGGACTCAACATCGTGTCATACGCAGACGACACCCAGCTCATCCTCTCCCTATCCAACGAGCCCAACACCGCCAGACGCAACTTTCGAGAAGGCATGGAAGCCGCCGCCAAATGGATGAAAAACAGCTGCCTACAACTAAACACCAACAAAACAGAAGTACTCATCATGGGCCCAAACCCCGACGCCTGGAGCGACACCTGGAGGCCCACCGCCCTCGGAAACCCGCCAACCCCCACAGACCACGCACGCAACCTGGGAATCATCCTGGACTCTGAGCTCAAAATAGACCGCCAGATCAACTCTGTCTCATCTTCCTGCTTCCACACCCTCCGCCTCCTTCGTAAGACTTTCAAATGGATCCCCCTCGAACACCGAAAGACAGTCACTCACGCCCTGGTCACCAGCAGACTCGACTACGGCAACGCACTCTACGCCGGAATAAACAAAAACCTCATCCGCAAGCTACAGAACATCCAGAACGCCGCCGCAAGACTGGTCCTCAACCTGCCAAAACACTGCCACATCTCCCAGCACCTGCGCACATTCCACTGGCTCCCCGTCGAGGCGAGAATCACCTTTAAGATGCTCACCCACGCACACAAGGCCCTCCACGGCACCGGACCAGCATACCTGAACAGCCGACTCAAATTCCACGCACCCCAAAGGACCCTACGATCAGCCCAGCTTTCCTACGCCGTGGTCCCCCGCACCAGAAAGACCAGATCGGGAGGCCGCTCCTTCTCCTTCCTCGCGGCCAAAGCATGGAACGCCCTTCTGCTCCACCTCAGACAGACAACATCGCTCCCCATCTTCGCAAGAAACCTCAAAACCTGGCTCTTCGACAGACCCCCTCCTTGATGGAATGGAACCTGCACCCCACCCCTAGCGCCTTGAGACCCTTACAGGTGAGTAGTCGCGCTTTAACAAACTCCTGATTGATTGATTGATTGAATGAATGAACTTTCTTGCCCTGATTGAATGTATCGTGCACAATGCGGGGCGTGCATTACTAAAAGTGCGGCGTGCGCGTGAGACTTGGGTGTAGCTGTGGCACATCCAGGGCCGGACGGGCCATAGCGGGCACCGGGCAATCTCCCAGTGCGCTGCACCGGTGGGGGCAGTTTGGGGCCCCTGGGGCTGTTTTTGTTACTGGGCTGTTTTTGCACCATAGCTGCAAGATCGGCCCTGTACCCAAATCGGCCAAAAACCGGTCCTGGCAAGGAGCTCGGCAGCACCTCCAACCCCCCTGAGTGGGAAGGGTGGGGGGCAGCCGGGCACTTTGCCAGGGCCGATTGTGGTTCCCAGTCCGGCCCTGGGCACATCTTAGCCTTGCCCTGCTCTCCGTGCCTTCTCTGCGTCCTGACCGGCCCGCTCATGCCTACCTCTGAAGTCAGAGTGAAGCTGCAGCTCAGGGCCAGGCCCGCCCAGCTCCAGTGCTCAGGTCAGGAGGTGAGTCTACTTCGAGGCTCTGAGCCTAAGCAGGAGTCGTCCGTGGGGGGTGAAATCTCAGTGGGTGGCGAGTTGGGATTGGGATGCCATAATGTGGAATGAGGGAAGCCATAGTAGTGGGGCCCGGCTGGGAATAAAAGGAAAACATAGTGTATGCCCACCGGGCAGTAACACAGGCCGTGCGAAAATAAATAATGTGCGCTCGGCAGAGAGGCTCTTCTTTATAAATGAGATGACACACATCTCCTCACTGTTATCCTTTTCTTTCCTCATTAGGTCTTCCTATGATACCCCATCCTGCTTACAGGCGCTCATCACCATCTTCGTTCTTTCTCCCCACTACCTGCACTGCTCACTTGTGTCGTTGTTGTTACCTTCTTCTCACCCCTTTCCTCCTTTTCATCTTCTAGACTCTCCATCATTTCAAAGCATTCACAGCCCCTCTTCAAGATCCCCTCATCTGATTCTTCTTCTCTTCTCCAAGTTTTCATTCTTTCTGTCCCCACATTGGTGGGGTCACTCATTTGGATTTATATTAAAATGTCACATACATGCGCAATCACGTCAGCACACTCAACATTTGGCAGCTATGGATATATTAGGGGGGTATTTAGCCTTGTCTAAGATATACATGGTTGCTTTTCTAATAATGCAAACTTTATTGTAATAGGCCAGGACGCACACAGATCGGAGAGGGTAGTCGGTCCAAACGTCTACAATGGAGTCAGTCAGTGGAAACATTGACACCTTTTGTGACACCCTGTACCGGTTTCAAGGTCATTTGTCTAAGAAAGACGAGTATAACTACGAAGGGTATCCGAGAATTATGGGCATAGCTCAAGGGCTTTATGTACGCAAAATATGAATTTTGAAAGATGACTGATATGGTCTCACCCCAGATCAAACTTTTCTGTGGCCATTTCCTTGTGCTACAAAAGGCCCGGACAATTGTCCTTCCTGAGTAAGAGTATCAAAGAATTAAACTAATAGAAATAAGGAGAAATGGGCGTGGCTTGGACGCCGGCCAAGATGGCGGCGTAGACCGGGAGCTCCGGCATCGTTCCTCGTTTTGCAGCAGTTTAGGACAGTTTGCCCGCGACTCCAGCCGCAATGCTCCGTGTCCCGCGAACCGGAACGTGATGAGAGCCTAGTGCCCTCACTGTTTACATTTACATTTACATTTACATTTTATTTATTTATAAAGCGCTAACAATCATCCAAACTAGGATATCACGGTGCTGTATTAACTATTTGTGTGTGATAGGTTGACATGATCATGTTAGATTAGTCTGGCTTAGGTAAGAGGAAGGTTTTCAGATGCTTCCTGAATGCCAAATGGTATTCCGTAAGTCTGAGGGCCACGGGCAGTTCGTTCCATTTGGTTGCATCTATGTGAGAGAAGGCTCGCTCTCCCATCCTGGCTCTCTTCACCGAGTGGTTCTTGCTCTTGCCATGAATTGAGAGCAAAGATTTCTAGTTGGAGCGTAAAACTGGATCCTGTTTCGAAGAATACATGGGCCAGTGTTGTGCAGTGCTCTGTGTGTTATACACATTAATTTGAAAGTTGCTCTTTGCTTCATTGGCAGCCAATGGAGCGGAGGTAGGCAGCTTTTGGCTGAGTCAAACTTCCTTTTCATGCAAACGGCCTTGGCTGCTGCGTTCTGCACCATTTGAAGTTTAGTGAAGAGATATTCTGCCATGCCTATGAACAGAGAATTTCCATAGTCCAGCCTGCTCATCAGCAGAGACTGGACCAGGATCTTTCTGCACTCTAAGGGGATCCAGGGGAAGACTCTTCTAAGCATCTTTAGTACAGCGAAACCTTTACCACATATAGTAGATACGTGGGATTTCATAGATAGAGAGGTATCAAGCATTACTCCTAGGTTTCTTGCTGTTAGTGTCGGAGTTGGTGGGGTACCCAGGGATTCTGGCCACCAGCTGTCGTTCCACAGTTGAATATGTCCACCAAGCAGCAATATCTCCGATTTGTCTGCATTTAGTTTAAGACAATGGTTGTGCATCCACTCAGACAGTTCTGAGAGGCAATTTAGTAGCCTATCCCTGGGGTCGTTCCCCTCATCCAGGATTACAGTTAGTTGGGTGTCGTCTGCGTACGAACAGATTTTGACACCCCACTTTCTGCCTATTGCTGCCAGTGAAGACACAAAAACGTTAAACAACGTTGGGCTTAGTGAGGTCCCCTGCAGGACCCCATATTTGATGTTCCGGCGCGGGGATGAAAAATTGCCCATGTGCACTGATTGCGTTCTGTCCGATAGGAAGGATTGCAGCCACCCCAGTGCTCTGTCCCTGATACCTTTAGCTGCCAAAGTTCTTAATAACAGGTTGTGTGGTACGGTATCAAATGCCGCCGAGAGGTCCAGTAATATCAAGGCCACTGTTTTCCCCTGATCCACATGCATTCTGATATTATCCAGCACGGACAGGAGCGTGGTTTCCGTGCTGTTGTTGGCCCTAAAACCCGTTTGTGAAATATCTAATAAGTTGTTTGTTTCAAGAAAGCTGGTCAGTTGCCTATTAACCAATTTTTCTAATACTTTAGATAAATAGGGTAGCTGAGATATAGGTCTGTAATTGGCTGGGTTATTGATGTCTAGACCTGGTTTTTTTAGCAGAGGGGTAACTGTGGCGTTTTTCCAGCTGATTGGGAATTCCGCGGTTTTCAGCGAGTGGTTCAGTAATTGGGTCACTGCTGGGCAAATTATTGGGATGAGTTGCGAGAAGACATAGTGGGGACAGGGGTCCAGGGGGGAGCCTGATGTGATTTGTAGCATAACTTTGCCCACTTCCTCTTCCGAGAATGGGCCAAAGCTAGAACAACCGTCTAGGTCCTCCGGGCCTTCCACTTTGGGGCTGGGAAATGACGAGCCCTCTGATTGGGGGGTGGAAAATGACGAATAGATCGTGTCTATTTTCTCACAGAAAAAGTCATTCATTTTGTCACAGCCGACTTGTGTGGGGGCCAAATTTGATGAAAAACTGGTGGGACTGCATAGTTCTTTGATTATTTTAAAGAGCTCTTTAGACAAATCTTTATTTTCTGTTATTCTGCGAGAGAAGTAATCCTTCTTCGCTTTCCTAATGGCTTTGATGTATTGTGTGAATTCTAGCAGTGAACATTTTCTTTTTGCTGCCTTTAGTTCTGGCCCATACCAGTTTTCTGAGATGGTACGCCTGAGTTTGGTATTAAGGCAAAGCACTGAGCAATGTTCCAATGCTTTCGCGATATGGTTCTGAAGCGTATCTGTTAGTTCGTTAGTGCTTGTTTTTTCTGCATAGGAGTAGGTGAAATGTTGCCGAAAAGTTTCTAAATTAAACTTTTTCCAGCTCCTCCTTTGAATCGCTGCTGGATATGAGTGTCTGGTATTTGTAATTGATAGATGGATGTTGAACTCGATCATGAAATGATCTGTTCATGCCAGAGGCTTTATCCCTTTAATGAGAATAGGATTTATATTGGAAAATATCAGGTCTAGAATATGTCCCGCCTTGTGTGTTGGTTGGTCAATTCTCTGAGACAGTTGTAGGATTTCCATATTCTCTACTAACTGTTTGGCAAGGGGGTTTTTGCTGTCATCATAGTGAATATTGAAGTCCCCAAGGAGCAGTAAATTTTTTTTGTAAAGGCCAACTGGCATAACTTGCGCTAGAAGCTGGGAATTAAACTCAGACGTGCAGCCTGGTGGATTATATATAATAACACCCCCGAGTAGAATTTTGGTGTTAATGGACATTGAGAATGCCAAGGCTTCATGGCTGCTAGCCTGAGTAATCGTCTCTTGACTGCAAGTGAAGGAGTCCTTAAACAGCAGTGCAACCCCACCACCTTTTTTTCTCTCCCTGTTCAGGTTGAGAATTTTATAGTCAGCTGGGAGGGCCGTAGCAATGTCTGGGGTGCTGTGGTTATCAAGCCACGTCTCAGTGATAAAAGCTAGGTCTGGTTTCTCAACGTTCAGGATATACCAGATCTCAATTGCATGTTTAGGGAGGGATCTTGCGTTGAGATAATACACCTCAATACCACCTCAGGGGTAATGACCTTAGTGGGGCAGTGGAAGGGATCACTCTCCCATTTGCAGTTCTGCTAACCATTGTATTCAGGGGTTCCAGTTGTGCACATGACGCTGGGTGTATTGTGCCTAGGATATTGAAGTTCCTAAGCTCACTACTTGAATATGTAATGGCATTTGTTGGTTGAAAGCTTTTTTTCGATATGCAAAGACATCTTACAAGCATAAAATACATTATAAAAACAGCATTTAAAAAAGGTACAGGTGTGTCATACGTTTTAAGAAGATAACATTTTTGGGGTCCCCCTAGAATAAATTAACTAAAAAGGAATTAAACCGAAATAGACAATCTATTGCAACAAATCAACCAAAAACATTTTAAAAATTTGGAAACGCCACAGACTATGAGAGTAGAGGTAACAAACATAACGGTGTGTTGAGGGTCAAGGGGAATATTTATAGACCTGTATGCTACCTCCCCTACTATAAGAACATATAACATACAACAAAGCAGACCAGGTCTGGAGGGGGTGTATGACTATACCAATGACTATAAACCAGCTGGATGCGCATGTGTATCAGTGCCGTTAGTAGTAATTGGACAAACAGGCTAGAAAAAATCCCATCAGACCACCCTTTTTGGTGGAGTATGCGTCACGTGGGACTTTCTGATCAGGCCATATCACAACCAACCGATTAGTGCTAGTGTGAAAATGGATGTCAGTAATCTTAGCCATGGTGTTTGCCAAAGGAGTGGACAAGTGAAGTGCAGTGCTCAAAAATAAGTGATAAATAAAATTAACTACGCAGGCTCTGACCAAGTGTGCATACAGAAGTCTGTGTGTCAAAGAGTTAAAAACACGCCTAGTGGAGGGCTATTACTCCATGGCGCTGTGCAGTATGGTCGACATGTTTCAGCCTAAGGGGAATTACCCCGGCTTTCTTCAGGACCTTGAAATGTAAAACAGCTACTGCAACCAAACCCAAGTAATGAGTTGGGAAGGAATTGCGATAATGTTACTATTAAACAGATACATATCTACCAGGAATTTGGGCGTCCACTGCTGGGAGAAGATAATCTTCTTCCTATCAACAAACAAAAAGATGTTTTTGTATAACAACACCAAATCACAGTTACACAGCCACCAGATTATAGACCACTTATACAGAGAAACACCTGCAAGAATATTTTGTATTCTGCATCTATACAAGCATAATAGCTTAATCACCCAGAGGCATTTCCTCTAGGTGATACTCACCCAGCCTTGTGTGGGTGAAGAACCTCACCTCACCCGGCAACCGCTCGGGAGAACGAGGCCCCGCTCTATGGTGTAGAAAGAAGAAGAGCACAGTAAGTACACAACTTTACGGTGCCTAAGCCAATTGCTCTACACACAAAACCTAACAAACGTGTGATAGGCACCCATCTGCCAAAGCAAAGCCCTCTCTCCACATCCCTCATGACACAATTGAAATTACATATCCTGCAGCATATCTCATGTCACACAGCGTATTCTCAGCATTGGTGATGTCTCTATTTAATACGCTTATTGGCAATTTAATAACCTCCTCATTATAATAACCAAACAATCTGCTCCTCCCTCCCATTCAAGGGGTGTTGGAAAGAGGGGCATAGAGATTATCTGTAGGGTAACTGTGACTATGCTCCCCAGAAATGCGAGCTGTTTTATATCACGAGGGAATGGGCAACAAGAGTCCCCTTGTGCTGTTTAACAGTGAAAAAACAGAAACCAATTCTGCTCCTTATAATCTTATGCAATGGCGGATATTGTTTTTTCAGCCAGAAAAGCCATTAAGGCACTCACCTGTCCGTCGGTGCCCCTGTGTCTAAACCGAGCGGAAATGGAGGTGATGGGCGGGCCATTTTCGAATCCTTAAATGCACTGCTAACGCTAGCGTTCAGTATACAAGAAGCGCGATGCAGGAAACTCAATGAGGAACACTTCCCTGTCGCGCATGCGCAGATAGTGAAAACGCCGGTAAAGGTTAATTTTCATTTCATAGTGCAACCGGAAAAAACGAAATTGTTATGTCCGATCACTAAGGCGAAATGCAAATTGAAATGCCTCTTGTGGGAATGGTGTTATCTGGTTAATCTTATGTCTCACCAGAAACTAGCACACATACCTTGGACGGGAAACACTGTTCCCTCAGGCATGCGCCTGCCAGACCACGCCGGACTCGGTTTACAGTCTTAAATCTTTACAAATGAATAACACCAGCGTGTTTATCATGATCAGAGAGCCGCCAAAATATCATAGAGCAACTAGTCACATTAAATTGTTACCTCAGGAGAAACTTATAAGTAAATGTTAATTCTCTTCAAAAAACCCCCACAGTAAATGCGGTGGGAAATCAATGGACCCTGTGCACTAGATGTTTGTGAGCAGTAAGCATTCAGTTAGAATTAAGTACACATCAGGAAATCAATATGTAGGAGAACCATGGATAAACCCATGGCTATCTTTAGGGAATTATGGACATGCATGGTTAATGCTAGCAACAATCGCTCCATGTAAGGACATTGCTTGACTTAATACAAAACCACCATGCTGTTAAAGTGAAGTGCAGAGTATTAATGCGTATTGATGGGAGGTGGACATGATGTCATTACCATAGGGTGTCATTAAAGGAGACATGTGGTGGTGGCTAAGTTAGCAGGCGGGCAACACACACAAGTGAGTTAGGTGAGCTCTAACGGTGCAAATAATAGATGATTGCACCTGGATTAAATAGACCCGCAACTAAACAGTTGCTCTTAATACTAACAAACATAACGGTGTGTGGAGGGTCAAGGGGAATATTTATAGACCTGTATACTACCTCCCCTACTATAAGAACATATAACATACAACAACATGACTATAAACCAGCTGGATGCGCATGTGTATCAGTGCCGTTAGTAGTAATTGGACAAACAGGCTAGAAAAAATCCCATCAGACCACCCTTTTTGGTGGAGTATGCGTCACGTGGGACTTTCTGATCAGGCCATATCACAACCAACCGATTAGTGCTAGTGTGAAAATGGATGTCAGTAAACACCATGGCTAAGATCACTGATACACATGCGCATCCAGCTGGTTTATAGTCATTGGTATGTTAATGTTAAATGTTAATGTTAAAATATTTATATAGCGCAACGTACACCGGATTGGTTTCTTGGCGCTTCTGGGAAAGGGCTCTATGGGGTGGAGGCTCAGGAGGAGTAGGCTTGCTGGAACAGCCACGTTTTAAGCAACTTTCTGAAATGGAGATGCGAGGCAGTAGAACGAATTGAGAAAGGGAGGGAATTCCATATTTGAGGGGAAAGCGTAGAGAAGCGAGTACCGCCATATTTTAGGCGCTTAAATCTGGGAGTGGTAAGTAAGTGTTGTCCAGCGGAGCGGAGGGTACGAGAGGGGGTGTATTTTTTGATCCGATTTGAGAGGAACCTAGGGCCTTTGTCAGAGAGGGCTCTATGTGTGATACAGCAGATTTTGAAGATGCTTCGCTGTTCCACGGGGAGCCAATGCAATTTTTTTAACAGAGGTTTAGTGTGGTGGCGGGCCGGGAGTTGGAAGATCAGTCTGGCCGCCTGATTCTGTATCAATTGCAGTCTGTGTGTCTGGTAGGCTGGGATGCCAGCATACAGTGCGTTGGCATAATCCAGCCGAGAGACAATGAGTGCTAGAACGACCAGGGTGAGGGCTTCAGTGGATAAGAATCTTTTTATTTTTTTTATTTTCCGTAACATGAGAAAGCAGGCGGATACCACAGAACTAATCTGTGGGGTCATTGAGAGATCACTACTGATTTTTACGCCTAGGCTTTTTGCAGAGGGAACTGGGGTGGGCGGGGGGCCCAGAGCGGGAGGCCAGAAGCTGGGATTCCAGGGGTTAGAGGGCATGAGTGTCAAGACCAACTCTGTCTTGTCAGGGTTAAGCTTCAATTGGTTGGTGTTCATCCAAGAGCTGATGTAAGTCATAGTCGACTGTAAATTGATTTCAGAGAGTCTTGTGGGTTGAATGTTAAATAAGAGTTGCAGATCATCTGCATAGTTGTAGACCTGGACTCCCATTTCCCTCAGGGATGATATTAGGGGTTGCATGTATAAGTTGAATAAGAGGGGGGATAGTGAGGAGCCCTGTGGGACTCCGCAGGAGAGCCGCCCTTTTTTTTGAGCAGAAATTGCCCAGTCTGACAGATTGAGATCTGTTTGTCAGGAAGGATTGTATCCACCTCAGGGCCTGTCCTCCAACCCCAGCGCTGTGGACACGGTCGATCAAGATGTTATGATCGACCGTGTCAAATGCAGCTGAAAGATCAAGGAGGATCAGGGCCTGGGGGGAGTTAAGGTCCGCCCCCTTGCGTAGCTCATCCATGACCGTTACAAGGACTGCCTCAGTCGAGTGGGCCGGCCTAAAGCCAGCTTGGTGGGGGTCGAAATAATGAGACTCCTCGATAAAAGAACTCAAACATTCCGTCACATGTGTTTCCAGTACTTTACTGAGATAGGGTAGAAGAGATATGGGACGATAGTTGCTAAGCACTTGAGGGTCCGCCCCAGGTTTCTTGAGGATGGGGAGGATCTCAGCACTTTTAAACGAGTCAGGGACTGTTCCACTGCTAAGGGAGGTGTTGAGCAGGGAAATGGGGGGATCAGGGCACGCACTGAAGGCTTCGCGAAGTATGTGGGGGGGACCACTGTCGAGAGGGGAGCCAGATTTGACCCTGTTCGTCAGTTTGGAGAATGAGTCCGAATTTATAGAGGGGAAATGATCCAGTGAAGGGGGGTGAATTACGCCGGGTAAGGCAGAAAGATTGGGGGTGCTGGACAAGGGGATACTGGATTTTATAGTATCAATTTTTTCGAAAAAGTACTTGTTTAGCCTGTTGCATAGATCTTGAGAGTGCACAGGTTGTGCTGACACTCTCTCCATCCCTGTCAATTCGTCGACTATCGAAAAGAGCTCTCTGGCTTTGTTAGCCGAGTTTAAGATTTTATGGTATAGTCATACACCCCCTCCAGACCTGGTCTGCTTTGTTGTATGCTCACAAACATCTAGTGCACAGGGTCCATTGATTTCCCACCGCATTTACTGTGGGGGTTTTTTAAAGAGAATTAACATTTACTTATAAGTTTCTCCTGAGGTAACAATTTAATGTGACTAGTTGCTCTATGATATTTTGGCGGCTCTCTGATCATGATAAACACACTGGTGTTATTCATTTGTAAAGATTTAAGACTGTAAACCGAGTCCGGCGTGGTCTGGCAGGCGCATGGCTGAGGGAACAGTGTTTCCCGTCCAAGGTATGTGTGCTAGTTTCTGGTGAGACATAAGATTAACCAGATAACACCATTCCCACAAGAGGCATTTCAATTTGCATTTCGCCTTAGTGATCGGACATAACAATTTCGTTTTTTCCGGTTGCACTATGAAATGAAAATTAACCTTTACCGGCGTTTTCACTATCTGCGCATGCGCGACAGGGAAGTGTTCCTCATTGAGTTTCCTGCATCGCGCTTCTTGTATACTGAACGCTAGCGTTAGCAGTGCATTTAAGGATTCGAAAATGGCCCGCCCATCACCTCCATTTCCGCTCGGTTTAGACACAGGGGCACCGACGGACAGGTGAGTGCCTTAATGGCTTTTCTGGCTGAAAAAACAATATCCGCCATTGCATAAGATTATAAGGAGCAGAATTGGTTTCGGTTTTTTCACTGTTAAACAGCACAAGGGGACTCTTGTTGCCCATTCCCTCGTGATATAAAACAGCTCGCATTTCTGGGGAGCATAGTCACAGTTACCCTACAGATAATCTCTATGCCCCTCTTTCCAACACCCCTTGAATGGGAGGGAGGAGCAGATTGTTTGGTTATTATAATGAGGAGGTTATTAAATTGCCAATAAGCGTATTAAATAGAGACATCACCAATGCTGAGAATACGCTGTGTGACATGAGATATGCTGCAGGATATGTAATTTCAATTGTGTCATGAGGGATGTGGAGAGAGGGCTTTGCTTTGGCAGATGGGTGCCTATCACACGTTTGTTAGGTTTTGTGTGTAGAGCAATTGGCTTAGGCACCGTAAAGTTGTGTACTTACTGTGCTCTTCTTCTTTCTACACCATAGAGCGGGGCCTCGTTCTCCCGAGCGGTTGCCGGGTGAGGTGAGGTTCTTCACCCACACAAGGCTGGGTGAGTATCACCTAGAGGAAATGCCTCTGGGTGATTAAGCTATTATGCTTGTATAGATGCAGAATACAAAATATTCTTGCAGGTGTTTCTCTGTATAAGTGGTCTATAATCTGGTGGCTGTGTAACTGTGATTTGGTGTTGTTATACAAAACATCTTTTTGTTTGTTGATAGGAAGAAGATTATCTTCTCCCAGCAGTGGACGCCCAAATTCCTGGTAGATATGTATCTGTTTAATAGTAACATTATCGCAATTCCTTCCCAACTCATTACTTGGGTTTGGTTGCAGTAGCTGTTTTACATTTCAAGGTCCTGAAGAAAGCCGGGGTAATTCCCCTTAGGTTGAAACATGTCGTCCATACTGCACAGCGCCATGGAGTAATAGCCCTCCACTAGGTGTGTTTTTAACTCTTTGACACACAGACTTCTGTATGCACACTTGGTCAGAGCCTGCGTAGTTAATTTTATTTATCACTTATTTTTGAGCACTGCACTTCACTTGTCCACTCCTTTGGCAAACACCATGGCTAAGATTACTGACATCCATTTTCACACTAGCACTAATCGGTTGGTTGTGATATGGCCTGATCAGAAAGTCCCACGTGACGCATACTCCACCAAAAAGGGTGGTCTGATGGGATTTTTTCTAGCCTGTTTGTCCAATTACTACTAACGGCACTGATACACATGCGCATCCAGCTGGTTTATAGTCATTGGTATAGTCATACACCCCCTCCAGACCTGGTCTGCTTTGTTGTATGTTATATGAGAGTAGAGGTATCAGTCAATAAAATTCGGAGAGCGACCGAATGCATACGTGTTCCCAGGCGTTTGAAGAGGGGTTTCAGCCAGTGTCTCCTTGGGTGAATATAGTCTGGACACTCAAAAAGTACATGTGCCACCGTCTCAGGCCTGGCTGGGCAGCAAGCGCAAAAGGGGGATAAATGAGCATAGGACTTCCACTTAGATACAGTTGCTCCTAGCAGGAGAGTACCAACTCTGAATTTGAAGTAAAGGGCCCTGTCCATAGGTATGGTGATTAGGTCCATGTAGGGTTCATATGATACCACATCCTTTATTTTAAGGAACTCTGCGGTTTGAATTGCAGTGATGTGGATTCCCAATTAGTTGGCAAGAGACCCAGTCCCAATAAAGTTTTTTGAGAACTGCCTTGGGGGGAGCAGATCTTGTGGTCCAGCAATCTCCTAGGCCCAGTTCCCCCAGAAGAATTTTTGTGTTCCTCAGCCACTTGATCTTATTCCAGCCCCCCATGTTCATTACTTCTGATAGACCCTCCGCATAGGATTTTAATTCCGGAACCCTCCATATGCGGGACCATAAAAGTAGTGGGCGAAGGCGGGCCTGATCTTTGATGCTTTTGCAGCCCAAGTCCAAGAGCACCGGAACTGTAGGGGTGCTCAAGGGGAGAGCTAGGAGGTCCTTCAGGAACTTATTTTCAGCTTTGGATAGGGGATCCAGGTTGCAGTGACCCCATAGCTCCACGCCATACAAGGCAGGAGTAACCACCCTTGCCTTGTAGATCTCAATTGCAGGCGCCACTGAGGATCTGGGAGATGCATGGTACTCCTTAAGTAAAGCACCCCCTACCCTTTTGTGACAGAGAACCATCTTATTGATATGAGAAGACCAGCTCATTTTATCGTTCAGACGCAGACCCAAGTAATCAAATTCGGGCACTTTCTCCAGAGGGACCGAATTCAAAATGGGAGGTGGACTTAGTTTCCTTGGTGGACGTAGTATCAAATATTTCGTTTTTTCTACGTTTACCACCAGCCCCCTGGCTCCACAAAAGTCCTGAAAACGGGTCAACAACTTCTGGAGCCCCTGGGGGGGTCTTTGAGATAAGGAGCGTGTCATCCGCGAACAACAATGTTGGAATCCGCACACCCCCCAGACAGGGTGCGTCCGCAGGTTCCTGAAGCAGGTGCTCCACCACACCATTTACATATAGGGAAAAAAGTGTGGGAGCTAACACGCAACCCTGTCTGACACCCCTACAAACCGGGATCCTATCTGTTGTTTTGCCATTTCTCCCCCAGCGAACCTGGGCAAAGTTGTTCATGTGGAGTTTGGTGAGAAGAAACAGAATGTACGGGGGCAGGCTCAATCCGTGGAGAACCCTCCAGAGTTCCTCCCTGGGAACTAGGTCAAAGGCAGTCTTCAGGTCGATGAAAGCCAAATAAAGACTGCCCTTGGCCAGTTCCACCACCTTCCAGTGCAGAAGTGTTAACCTAAAGACCTGCTCAATTGTGCCTGTTCCTGAGCGAAAGCCTGCTTGGAAGTCCGATAGAACTTGGTTCTCATCCACCCATTGAAGAATTCTTCCCAGGATAACTTTTCCGGCTACTTTTCTGTGTAGAGTCAATCAGACTTATTGGTCCATAATTCCCTGGGATGTCTCTACTACCCTTTTTATAGATGGGGACTACCACTGCCCCTCTCCACGACTCTGGGATCGGGCCGCCCTCCAAGATGGCATTCAAGAGGGCCGAGATCATAAGGCCCCAGTCAGAAGGGTAGGCCCGCAGTAAGTCCCCTGGAAGCCCATCCGGTCCAGCAGCTTTCAATGGGACCACGGTCTTAATGCCATTCTCAACCTCCCTTGGTGTGAACAAACCAAAGGTGCTAGCCTCCATCGAAAAGGGGAATACAGCTGGCTCATTTAGGGGCCCTTCTATCGCTGAATATAAGGCCCCGAAATGATGAAACCAGTTCTGGGGTGGAATAGTACAAGTTCTCAAGGTATCATCGGGTCTACTACGGGAACCTACCAATTTCCAAAACCCCCTGGCGTCTTTACCTTTGCTAGCAGCCAGCAAATCCACCCAAAATTTCTCCTCCCATTCCTTCTTTGCTATCTGGATAGACTTGGAGTAAGCCTACCTAGCCTCCCTTGTCCTGACTTGGGATTTTGCTTTTACTGCCTCAACCAGGTTTTTTTTCGCCTCCCTGCAGTTAGGGGTATACCAACCCTCTCTTTTGTTGGCCCTTTCTTTCGCCCCAATATGCCTCTGGGGTACTGTAAACAAAATTGTCAGGGCCCCAGTTAAATCGCAAAATACTTCGCATACCTCCCCCAAGCCTCCATCGACTGTGCCTAGGTTATGATGGGCTAGGGCCAGAAGTTGGGACACAGCCTCAAGTTTTCCGGCAGACAAGAGAAGTTTTGACCACTTCAGGCGCCTACCGCAAAGGGATACCTCCGACTCGCCTAGGTCAACTGTGGGGCTAGGAGCAAAACCCCCACTGCTAACAGACCACCATGGGGCTAGGGTGAGGGACAACAGATTATGATCACTTTCGACTGAAGGTACTATTACCATATCCCTCACTGAGCTCCATAGGCACACATCAAGCAAGATGTAATCAATTCTTGATGTGTGATTGGGCCTATTATATGTATGAGCACCCCCCTTGTCCGAGCTTGTCCTTCCATTTAAAGCCCTCAGGCCATACTCTATACTAAGGGCATTTAGCTGCAGTGCCACCTCTGTCCATTTTTTGATCGGGGGCAGCTCTAGGACTGGTATCCCCCTCCTGCCATCCTCCTCATCCTGGTCCTGGGTAACATCCGAGCCCAGGGGCTCGAACGTACAGTTTACATCACCTGCAACCAGGGTGCAGGCTTTATATGGAGTTGCCCCTAACAAGTCTTCCAACACAGCGATTGTGGGGGACTGCCTCCCCCCTTAGTGCCTCGGGCATAAACATTGAATATGTTCAAAACGACACAACCCCTGGCGTCCTTCAATGTGATGTTAAGCAAGTCTGGGCTATTGGTCTTAGTTTCTACTACCCTACAGTTTAGGGAGGAAGCTACCCAGATGAGAAGGCCCCCCGAAGGTCGTCCCCTGCCCGAATCTGGGCAAACAGCTGGGATGGCATAAGCAGAGTACCCCGCCCTATGTACTGGCTCCCTACTCCATGTCTCCTGGAAAATGCATATGGAATACTCTTCCACTAATGCATTCCAGTCGGGCAGTGTCAGTTTTCTGGCTATTCCAGCAATGTTCCAGCTGAAGACCTTTAAAGCTTGGTCCGTCACAGCAGGAGCGCAACGGGAAACTATCTCTTGACATGGAGCCGCCCTATTCGAGCATGGCAGTGAACCCCTACAACCAATAGGAACTAAGTCCCCCGAAGGGTCCAAGGTAACCGGTGGTGTAGTTTGGGTTTCATTAAGTGAGGGAGAAGTAGGTGACATTTCAGTACCATGTAGTGACTCGCCCAAATCCCCCCTATCTAGGCCTCCCGTTGCCTCAAGTCAGTGGCTCCTAAGGCCACAATTTTGACCTGACCACCCGGTCTGGGGATAGAAAAGGGGCTCAAACATACTATGCATTCCACCAATAACACCCTTGCTCGTTTCCCCCAGAACAGGTCTAAAAATGGCGTGGTTTACAGGTTGCGGGTAGAAATAGGTCAGGTCCACTGCGCTAGTTCCAGGGCCACCCACCGCTTGATCTTGACTACATATCAATCTGGCTACTCTATTGTCCTGGAAGTTGATAATGACGCAGTCTCCCTCCAACTGCTTCTTGCTCTTACCCTCTGTTGGTGTTCCACTCCTCCTTGCCGCTTACTCGATCACCCAACAGCCTTTAAACCTGGCCCCTCGCTGCAACCCGCGAAGCGGGAGCGGGAGCAGCGGTATCCGAAAGGATAGAGAGCAACAGGTCAGCTCCAAGGGTCCGTGGGTCCTTCTCCTCTCATCCCCCGGATGACAAACAACAGATAAGGCATCCCGCAGGCAAGAGGAAGCACACGCCTTTTAGATCTTGGTTGGGCGGGGGGGTGTCTCACTGGGGGCGCGGCCGTGTACACCTGGGCGGAGCAGGGACTCCTGGTCTTCCGAGTCCCTGCTTGCTCGCGCCCTCTGTTGGTGTTCCACTCCTCCTTGCCGCTTACTCGATCACCCAACAGCCTTTCAACCTGGCCCCTCGCTGCAACCCGCGAAGCGGCACCCGCGAAGCAGGTGCGGCGAGCAGGAGCGGGAGCAGCGGTATCCGAAAGGATAGAGAGAAACAGGTCAGCTCCAAGGGTCCTTAGGTCCTTCTCCTCTCCTCTCCCAGATGACAAACAACGAATAATGGCATTTGTTGTCTTAGATGATGGTTGGCAGGTCAGTTGGGCAGGGGTTATAGCCGCTGGTCCCGGCCTGTCGCGGACGGGCGCAGATGGGCTTGCCTTTGGCGCGCCTTCGGAGCGCCGCTGGCGCGCCCGCTGCGCCCGTCCGCTGCGCCTCCTGAATAAAGGCTCCATTTTATAGTTGACGAGGGCGGGAGCACTAGACTGCTGTCCCTGCTCCTCACCTAAGATGGCGGCCCCCCGGGCAGCGTCCAATCAGCTGCAGTAGGAGAAATCCGGCAGAGGTCACTAGCTAGAGGGCCCGATATTTTGCTGCCACAGTCCGATTGGCAGAGATGGCAAACTGGTAGAGTCCGGCGATAATTTGGGCGTGTTTCCCGGTTTCGCGATTCTGCACGGCGTCTGTGACGAGGTTCCGCTTTCGCGGCTGCACCCGCCATTTTGTGCGCCGGCCGCGATTCTCGCGGCCGGCTTCCTCACATGAAGCCTATTTATGTCCTCCTCAACAACAGAAGATATTTGTTCCACAGCCAATACTGGTGAGCCGCTTTCAGCTCTACATTATTTTCGAGGCGCTCTTTCTCTCATGCTCTTCTCATTGTTGGTTTTTGGCGCCATTTCGCGCTTATAACGCTTTTCCTCACTGCTCACCATTCCATTTCTTCGCCATGGCTATAAACTGAACTAAAATGCTTTTTCACAACGTTTTTCATCATTTCCCTTAGCCCTTTTGCTCTGCCATGAATTGAAGTGCTGCGTCAGGAGGTTCTTCTTCAAAGGAGGATTTTAGAGAGTCAAGCCTCGCTCATTGTGTATTTCCACACATGTTCTTGCCTAGAGGAATGTCATTGAGCTCTTTTTGAATTTTTCGCAATGCTTGGTGTGTCTTATTCAATCCTGCTGCATTGATCATCAGAAACCATTGCATTTTCCTCACGACTCATCTGAATTGCTCTCTCAAATAGATATAATCTTCTCCTCGACATTTCACCTGCGTATTTCTCCCTTTTCTGACCAGGACTTTGTGCTGAGACTTTGTATCATTGCTCCTTGTGTTCTTTCCCGTTCAGGAAGATTTCATACTTAATATTGACTTTTTATCATTATTTTCATTACTCTGGTGGCCTTACATGGGGAAGCTTCGCACTTTGAAACTCACCAATTTACCTAAGTTACCTGTTGGCTCTGACTCTGACTCCCCTAACCAGGAATTGGAAGACGGAAAATCCTTGAAGTCGGACTATCCTCATGGGGCTATCCCTAAGGCTCAAAGCGAGGGGAAGGTGCAATCTTCCTTGACTTCATCTAAGCGCCTGAAAAAGGACCCGCCATCCCCTGGAAGTAATGCTTCACCTTCCTCTATGGATCTTATCCTGGAAGAATTGCGAGCCTTCAAACCATTTATGGAAGCAACGACAAAAAATTTGCAGGCCATGCAAGAGAAATGGACATCTTTGGACTCACGTGTTACGACCTTAGAACAATCCTCGGATTCTTTACACTCTACTTGTTCCCGAATTCCTTCAATCGGCTGAGATCCTTCTACTCAAACGTCAAACAGAGGATTTGGAAAACAGAAACCGCAGGAACAATCTACGCTTATATGGTCTTCCGGAGCTCACAGAGGGGTCCAATCCTACCATCTTCTTCCAATCTTTCCTTGCGAAGATCCTAGACAATCCGGCCTTATCTTCCATTAACATCCAGCGAGCTCACCGACTTGGCCCTAAGATGGCCTCAAAGCCTAGGGGTGTTAACATGCTGTTCCTGCAATACACCGACCTCTTGCAGGTCCTTTCAGCCGCCAAGCTTAAGAAGCAGATCACTCAGGAAGACCACAGTCTTTATCTCTCGCAGGATGTTTCCAAAGCCACCGCAGATCGGAGGAAAAAGTTTCTAGACCTACGGCCGCAGCTAAGAGCCATCAATGCCAGATATGGTCTCTTACACCCTTGTCTCTTCAAGGTCACCTATAAAGACAGAACAACCACGTACGAAGATCCTGCGGCTTTACAAGCCTTCCTTCGCCAGCGGAGTCCTGATGTCATGGACACCTCCAAACGTGGATGAGGCGTTTTCCTGTTCATTGCCTTACTGATTTGCTCACATTGTAGTTCTGCTTTTCTCTTTTGAAGTTGCTCGATCTGTTATCCTCACCGTTTTTACTAGATGTTTGTTTTACCAATCTATGTTTTTCTACTCAATGCACTCCATCTCAGCCTGTGTTTTGTTGTACATCCTTATATTTTCCCTAATGTTTCTTTCTTTTCTTCAGATATGTCCTTTTTCATCTTCATCCTGATGTCTCCTAATGTTTTCTTACCTCACCCATTGGATTTATGGTACTAGGGGTTCGATGTTGGCTCTGGTTGTTGTCGTCGTCATCTCCCGCCACTACCATCCCCATCCCTGTTTCGGACTTTTCCGTTTGCGTAGGTATGTCTTTCAGTCGTTCGTTTCGGACTTGTACTGTCTCTTTGTCTATCTTTGTCTCTGTCCTTTGTCTCTCCCTCTTACTTTCCAATTCTCTTTTGCATTTTTTCTGGTCTTCTCTTTTTTCTTCTTCTTCTTTTTTCAAACTTCTTTCACTCTTTCCCTGCTCTCTCCTTCTTTTTTCCACTCTTCTCTCTCAATTCCATCACTTTCTTTATAACAATCTCTCTAATTCTTTCTCACATCTTTATTTCTCCTCTTCATTTTTTCTCCTTCCTCTTTCTTCATCACTATTTTTCAATTTTTCTAGATTTTTTCCAATATATTTCTTATGCATTCATAAACATGTTGCGCTTAGTTATTTTTCTAAACTGTTACATTCCGTGCAACGACATGGAATGTTAAGGGATTAAATATTCCCATTAAAAGACAGAGGGTTCTCTCGCATTGGGCAAGACTTAAAACTGACATTGCCCTCCTTCAGGAGACTCATCTTGCTGAGCCGGAAGCCTTAAAACTTAAGCGTTGTTGGATAGGTCATGTTATTTGCTCTCCTACGACCTCTAGGAAGAAAGGTGTTGTAATTTTGTTGCATAAAAAGTTAAATGTTTCCTCGATTACTCATGAATGTGATGATGATGGTCGTTGGCTTATTGTTACTTTTCTTATTGATTACATCCCACTCACCCTTTTTAATGTATATGTTCCTACTGGGATTGATAGATCCTTTTGGCCTTCTATCTCTACCAAGTTGTCCTCTCTCTCTGGAGATTATATATTGCTCGCTGGAGACTGTAATCAGATTGTTGATCCCTTCCTTGACCGCCATTCGAAAGTTACTTTTGTCCCCTCTAGAATGCACACTCAGTTTGTGAACTCTTTTCAAAACAATGCCTTAGTTGATATTTGGAGATTGTGCAATCCTGATGTTAGAGAATATAGTTTTTTCTCTCCTCCTCACCAATCCCAATCTCACATTGACCACATTTTTCTCAGTAAATCTCTGTCCCAACACGCTATCCGTTCTGAAATTGGCTCCATCTTACTGTCCGACCATGCTCCAGTTTTTGTAGATCTTGACCTACTCCCATTCTCTCCCCACTCTGGCAGATGGCGATTTAATAACGCTTTGCTTTTGGAACCCACCTTTTCTACCGAATTCACTGCCTTTGCCAAGGAATTTTTCCATTTAAATCAATCCCCTGATTCCCCTTTTGTTACGGTTTGGGATTCATTTAAAGCATCCTCTAGAGGTTTTATTATTAACTTTGTGTCTCGTCTGAAGAAACTTCGAGAGGCAAAGTCGGAGAAAATTCTGGCAGACATTAAAGCTTTAGAACTTGCCTATTACGCTTCTAAATCTGATTCTTCTCGTAAGGCACTTATTGAAGCGAAACTCTCCTTTAATAAATTCACAACCGATGCTGCCTCTAATATTCTGTTAAAATGTAATTCCCGACATTATGGAGGTAAGAATAAAATGGGGAAGCTTCTGGCCAATTATTTAAAAATTCAGAAGGAACGTACAAAAATTCAATCTATTAAAACTTCTTCTGGCGAATCCACATCTAAAGATAAAGATATCCTCACTGAATTTGTCAAATTTTACGATACCCTTTATACACCAGAACAGGTCCCGACGTCTGATGATCTCATCTCTTACTTTCACTCTCTCCCATCTCCCCCGATTTCACATGTTGATTTCCATTCCCTAGAACAGGATATATCGCTCTCTGAAATCTCCCATGCTGTATCTAAACTTCGTCATGGCAAATCTCCTGGCCCTGATGGTTTCACTATCGAATTTTACAGCCACTTTGCCTCTCTCCTTCTTCCTAAACTTTTACTCTTATTTCAATCTGTCTCTGATGCTGGTTCCTCTAGCGGTTCTTTTCAACAAGCCTTAATTTGCCTATTCCCAAGGAAGACAAGGTCACTCCTTGTGGTAAATAAAATTACCGGACTATTTTTCTATACATTAAATGACAATAAAGGATAGCT